>NC_058028.1:16013583-16313583 GCF_019176455.1 Solea senegalensis | reverse complement strand
TGTGTCTTTTTCTGTCACGCCAATTCTTTCACTGTGTTTTTTCCTTGTTTATCTTTCTTCTCCCTCTGCTTGACTTGGCTGTCTGTGCTCTCCCCACTCTTAATCCCCACTCTTAATCCCCTCACCAACCTAACTACCGTATGTACACTTGCAGCTGATATTCTTATCCAGAGCGCTTACATCAATGCAAACTGTGCAATAAGTGAAAGCTCATCAGCAAACATCGAGTGGCAACCTTGACACACTCCTTTATGTGCTTGAACTCACATAAATATGGGTAGGCGTTCAAACACAAATTATGGTTAGATTAGTGCAACACTTTGGCTTTAAATTCAGTCTCGACTCTTCTCTGGACAGACATTTCCAAATAAGGATGAATTATCACTGTCATCAATAGATCAGCATATTATTAATGACCTCGTTTTGGAATTAAAGCCAAGAGGCCACTCATGTCTTCCTCTGGGGCGGAGGTGAAGCTGGTCGAGGCCCAAAATTCAGCTCTGCATGAATGGACACACATACATATTGTGTGTGTGTGTGAGAGCAGTGGCATCTTTGAAAGCAACACAGTGAATATGTATTATAATAATATAATGTTTCAACATCAGGGTCTTTTAAACAATGCTCAAAAACAATGTCCACTCTAGAAATGACTAAAACATTTTAATGTATGTCAAGTTCAAGCAAGTAAGCAAGTGGTTCATCTCTAAGGGGTTCAACAAAACCGTCAACATCCCATCTTTCGTGCTGTTTTCAGACCATGTTGGCAAAATGGGAAGAAAGGAAAAACACACAGTATTCAAATATGGTTAATGAATTATTCCAAGACTAGTAGCCTTGATGCTGACCTCTGTTGTCATAGTTGCAATAAAAAAACAACATCTGCATATTTACTGCTATAGCAGCTAGATTTTTAAGGTCAATGGTGAGATTCAAACTTTCCCTTTTCACCAAGGGTCAGTGGAGCCCAGATATACACACAGACACTTTATTAGATACAGTTGAATTGCTTGATAGCAACACAAATACTATGTCAAACCACCATATGGTAGCAACTCAATGCCTTTAGGCATAAAGACATGTTAGAGACAACCTGCTGAAATTCAAATGGTACATCAGAATGAGGAAGAAATGTGATTTCAGTAGTGTCAGCTTTTATTGTGGGTGTAACTTGCAAATATAAACACATAAAAACTAAAATAACTAAGCCTATCAGCTCCACACGATGTCTTGTTTCGATCACCTGGCGACATTCCCAAATTGCAGGAAGTGAGTAGTTTTATGTTGATACGTTGCAGTTGTTTTTGTTTTCCGAAAACCAGAACATTACATTGTGTTAAATCACAGGCTCTAAAAGAGGTGACATTTACCCTGTGGTAAGTTGATGTATCATCACCAGTCATAAATTGAAGCTTGAAATTATACATTGATTCATTTTAAATGACTGTGAATGTTTTAATTTCAGGAATCTGTGAAACTGGAGTACTGTGTCTTCTTTGCACCTCTGACAGCTGTGACACATTTAATCTTTATGCACTTGCTTGTTGCACAGATCTGAAAATGTCCATGTGTTTTTTGACAACGTTATTCATTTCATTCGTAGTTAATGTATATTCTCCGTTATTGAATCACAGTATCACTGCACACACAGTATGATTTTTGCAAATGTAACATCTTGGACCTGAGACACTTAATCACCCACTGGCAGCCAACTATACTGAACAGCAGCCAGACTATTCTTCATTGAACTGCAGGCACTTTGTAAACATATCTTTAATACTTAATATGTCCCCCCCGTGGAAACTTAATGCTCCCCCATCTGTCTCATTCTGCAGCTCATCTGTGAATCAACATAATTACACAGTAACTCTTAATGACCAAACTATTTGTCTCCGAGATAACAAAGCAATCGCAGGAAGAGTAGTATACTGTGTTCTCAAAATCTCAATCACAAAAACATACGACCCAAAGGATACTATCACTCGCTGACACACATTGATAGGCGAGAGAACAGCGTGCAACAGTGGCATCGATAACGTTACAACCAATTTTGCGTGAGAGCTTCATGAACCAGAAGTTATGGCCGTGGGCCTTTGTTGAGTAATAAGTGAATACGTGCATGACAGGTTACGTTAGCTCAGTCGATGAGCTGAATGTGCCGCATGGACAGAGTGGAAACTGTACAGTGTGTTCCACACTCACACACACACACACACACACACACACACACACACACACACACACACACACACACACTCACACACTCACACACACACAGGCTGCTGACCATTCAGCAGTTAGAATGTGTGGACATTGTGCACAACCATCCCTAGCACGGTTAGGCCGCAACTAAGAACCCCTATGTTGTGTTTACAAATAAATATGTATATAAGCAAACTGTGAACAAAAATCTTATCTGACAGCATATTTAATTTATTTTTTTATCCCCAGGACAAAGAGTACATGTTTTGATGAATTTAGTAAATGGGATCATTTTTAAAGTCCAGATTGTGCAAACTTGCAATACTTCCAAAGCCCACAAGTGGGCAGTGACCCACACTGCTCTTAATCTTATTTCTTCTCTGATAAACCAACTGTCCTCATGTCCTCCTTCCCAACATCCATGATCCTTCTCTGTGGTATTCATCTTTCCTTCCATCTTCAACATCCTTTGTCCAATAAAATGACTGTTTGTCCTCTACATGTGATCAAACCATCTCAACCATGATTCTCTGACGTCATCTCAAAACTGTTCATCCACCATCTTCACTGTACCACCTGTCTCACTGTCATTCACACAGGTATTCTGTCTTGCTTCTACTAACCTTCGATTCTCTACTCTCTGGTGCAAACCCTCACCTCTCCAGGCTCGGGTCTACCTGTCCCCTCCTTTCACGAGAGATATCATCAATAAAAATATATACAATATCCTCTGCAAACACCCTCACACACTTCACTGCCACTCCTGACTTCTTCATTCATATAATACCAGATTTCCTCTCTCGATATCCTCACTCACGATCCAGAAAGACACAGTGTAACTCCTGCCTGAGCTTCTCTGTACTTCTCCATCAAAGCAAAAATCACATCTATGGTACTCTTTCTTAGCATGAACTCATGCTCACTGATCTTCACTTCTTCCCTTAACTGAGCATCAATCATTCTTTCCCACATCGTCATGTGTGGCTGATCAACTTTATGCCTCGCTGTCCTTCATCACTCTAACCTGCTGCACATCCTTTCCAGCTCTGTCTCTCTGTTTAGCCAATCAATACAAATACTTCTCTCCTTTCTTAGTGTCCAGCCTCTCATACAACTCATTATAAGCCTTTTCCGCTGCATCTTACATACTGGCTGGCCACGTTCTCCCCGAGCATCACCTTGTAGTCTCTGATCTCCTTAAGATTGCATCTTCTGCATAGTATCTAATCTACCTGTGAGTGTTCCTCCACTCTTATAGGTCACCCTGTGCTCCTCTGTCCACATCATGTCCTCCTCATTCACCTGTTCTCCTCATTCATTCACCTGTCATTCTCTGTCATTCACCTGTCCTCATCATGTCCTCTTCATTCATTCACCTGTCCCCATCATTCACCTGTCCTCTTCATTCACCTGTCCTCATCATGTCCTCTTCATTCATTCACCTGTCCCCATCATTCACCTGTCCTCATTATGTCTTATTCATTCATTCTGTCCCCATCATTTACCTCTCCTCTTCATTCATTCACCTGTCCCTATTATTCACTGCCAAAGTTTCTGGTGCATGATTTATTTACTTTAACTTATTTAAATTTTTTAAATCAGGCCAACTTTTTTTTACTTTATAACAGATGTGATTTGAAATGTAGCGAAGTATAAAAAAAACATACTTAAGTAAAATAATAAATTTTAAAAATGACAAGTACACAAAAAACCTACTCAATTAGAGTAACGCAAGAAAAATGTAATTCATTACTTTCTATCTCTGCAGTTACATTATACAAAGCCATTAATCACACATACAATTATGAAAGTATTTATACAAATACAATCTTGCCAAAAGCTGCAGTTGTGTCTTCACAGTAGATCTTTCCTGAAACCAACTGCATGCATTAAATACTGCACCATTGAAATCAGCGGACAATGCACACACAGAAGGTGCTTGCACACATACATCGTACAGTACATGCAACATTTACTTTCATTACGGATAAACCAGAGAGGAAAGCAAAGGTGTGTGTGCCTGCTTGCTAAGTAAACAGTGTGGTGGCGTTTGGAGTGATAAGGCTTCCGGTCCTGTGTTGGTTCAGTTCCTGTCTGACGCTGCAGATAAGAGAGCCATGACAGTGTGCATACACACATGCATATGAGTACATGTGTACATGAGTATATGATATCTCACTCTCATAGACACAAATAAAGAAAAGACACACAAAACAGAGGTTTAAATGTCTCAAACTAAATCTCAAACAAAGAATTACACCATCTCCTCTGTATCCACAAACTAACATGTACACATGAGTGAGCGTGTGGATGATATTCTCCTAAAGCCAAAGCTGCTCAGTCAGGACAAAAATCCAATTTACGGGAAAACGAAAGAGGGACAAAAACATGTAACCGCTCATGATACAAAGAAAAGTACAGTATAAGAGAAAGCTCAACAACAGTGACAGGAGGGAATTGAGGCTCTGTGGCTTCTACAAACTTGATGGACAAGAAGAGTGATGATGGTATTGGCTGGTATGTAAAGAATTTGTTTGACAGGATGAGAAAGTTTCATTATATGATAGAATTTGGACTTAGTTTAGTTTGGATATACCGTACAGATACAGTTTTACACACATTGTTTTAATGAAAAAAGCTAACTTAAAGGTGACATAGAATGCTTGTATCACACATATATGTTAGTTATGGAGGTCTACTTACATATATTAACTTGTTTTCATGATTAAAAACCTCCTAATCGCTGCAAACCAGACGATCAAAATATCTCCTCACTGACGCTCTCGTCAGACCAAAACCACACCCCCAGAACGTGGACTGTGTTGTGATTGGCCAGTCAATGAGAGCTTTCCCACTGTCCTGTGATTGGCCAGGTACCTGGAAGTGACGTAATAGATAGGCCAGCTCTCAGATACACAGCTCCCCGTCTGGTACGGTGGATGCTCTGCATCTCAGCAGCTACAACGAGAGTAGTTCTTCTTCTTCTGCAGTTGAATGTACGCAACCGGATGTGCCCGGACTACTGCCCGCACCAGGAGGCGCTACGGTGGTGAGAGGAGTGGTGAGGATTTTTGATCGGCACTTCCTTCGACAGGAAGGAAGTGCCGATCCGCTTCACAGAGCCCAGGAAAACAATAAAACCCTATTTTCTCAGCAGTGGCTGAACTGTTTGTTCTGAAACTTTAGGGTTTCATAAACGAGGTAATGACGCAGATACACACACAAACGCATCGTTAATTGGAGTTTCCGGTCTATGTGGGCTTTAAGTAAATTCACATGTATTCCACATTTCTTTTGTACACTGCTCAATTAAAAAGGCACACTTGGCTTGTTAAAATGAATACTGCAAAAACTCATGCTACATTCTTCACAAGAGTATGTTAATCTAGACGTTTCAGCCACTGCCACTTCTGTAGCCCTTCTGCTTCAAAAGTCACTATGTTGTGATTCACAGGTGGACTTCTGCGTACCTTGAACGTAATAAGTGATTATTTGTGTTACTATTGCCCTTCTATCCTAGCCATTCTGCTCTGACCTCTGACATCAACAAGGCAGAGAACTTTTTCTCTTTTTCTGACCTTTATTTATAAACTCAGATGGATGTGAGTGAAAATCCTTTCAGTCACTAAAATCATCTTTCTTCCTCATTCTGAGTTTGAACTTCAGCAGATCACCTTAATGATCTTTTACAGCTTTTGCCATTCACATCCATTAACAAGCGCATCCATACATTACATCCATAGGCAGTGCTTTTTCCTCGGGCAGTGAGATTCAAACTGTCAACATTGTGATTAGAATAAATTCTGCTTGACCTCTACACCAAGGCAAAAATCATTGAAATAGCAGAAAAACTAAACAAAAATCATTCATTAATAATTCATCTTTATTCCCAACATTGTTATGCGATTTGTATTGTTGTTGTTTTTGGTCGATTTGAACGTTTTGTTCATACATTATTCAAGATACTTGACACAAAATTGGTCAGCTGAGAGAAACTGTCTGGGCATTATGTTTTCTAATTTTAAAAGTGTAATTTGAGCAAAACGAGACAAATATAGAAATGAGAAGTAGCAGACAAAATTAACAGGAGGAGGAAGGGACAATTCAGCTGTGGAGGGAGGAGGCCACAAGCAAGTTTAATAAGCAACAGTAGAATGAAAAAACAAGGAAGATAACACCCACACAATCATCTACTTTACACACACACACACAATAACAGTTAAAGTAAATAAGCAGTGAGGAAGAGAATAGGAAATGTGAGACAACGGACACACTCACCAACACATGCAGGTTTGTGTAACTATTCTTCTTAGGACACTAACCGATATGACTTCCATTTATTTAGACAGCCTAAACGAAGCATTGTCCTTAACCTTAACCTTACCAATTAATGCATATCTTAGCCTTAAACTTGACCAGTAACTTATAAATGATCTCATTAAGGCCAGGTTTTGGTCTCCACAGGGACTAATTGTCCTGAAAAGGGCAGTGTTTATGCCAGAAAACATTTTAAAGAGGTAACAAATACAAGTACACACACACACAGTCTGGTTTCCATGACTTCAGAGGACATTACATTGACAGACATGAATTTCCTGCAGATGTGTTCATCTTAAAATGTAATATTTTATATTATGGGGACGTGCTTTTTGTCCCCAGTAATGCCTGGAACACACACGCACTCACACACACACTTACGCAACAACACGTGTGCTGATTATACATGCAGATATGCTGACATTTAATCTGTTACCGCTTACAGTGCTAACATGATTTTCCATGGCAAGGTAATTAAGGAGTTCAACAACCTGTAGACTCACTTACTCTCTCTCTCTCTCTCTCTCACACACACTCACACACACACACACACACACAAGGAATCACATTTAACACAAAAGCACAGTGTGATGACTCCAGTTTAGTTTGAGATATTTAACTCTTCTTAACAATTCATTAACAATGACAAAAGACAAAACCTTCCCAACGGTGCCGTTAGTGAGTCTCTGTGTGTATGTGTGTGTGCTGTGCGCTTGCACAAGCATGAGTGCAGTAAAGTCTGTAGTTAAACAGCCAATTAGACCTTTCGTATAATGCAGCAGCTGACTCTTCTTATCACCCTGCTCAACAAGCCACACAGAATAGTTGAGTGTATCTGTGTGTGTGTGTGTGTGAGGGACAGAGAGAGAGCGCAAGAGAGAAAGTCGGTCTGCAAATGTCTTTTTACATTAGTATACCCGCGGGAGCTACAACATCTGACATTCGCAGTGTGATATGTGATGGCATTTACAGGAAAAAAATGACTACAATGACAAGACTGAAATTTAATGAAGGTCAATGAAGGTTAATAGCGATTCACAGAACCCCCAATAACGTTTTATGGACTGCAACACATGCTCACACACACACAGCACTCTATAGCTGTGAGGACATTCATAACATACTGCACTTCTTAGCCCATACACGAACCTTCACCGTCTCAAGTAAATGCCTAACCATAGACCTCTAATTCTAATCACAACCCTCAAACTCAGTCTTAAAAAGCCCTTTAAAAGCCCTGCTAAAATGTCCTCAAACAATGGTTTTCCTCGGGCAACCCCACGTTGCTCCTGAAGGTTGTGCCGGCAGCGTGTGAATGGGTATGAAAGATGTGTGATAGAACATACACTGCACATAGATGAGCTGTATTAAAGTCTGAGTGAATGCATGTGAATGGGTGAATGGCACTACTCAACACTAGACACATTTACACACACACAAACTCCCTGACCCTCACACATATACAAGGATATTTCTAAAGTTAACATTCAGTTCAAATGCCTTATGCTCACAGTCATTTGTCAACATTAGGTTTCTAAAGGGACAGTTCACTGACATGCAGGGGTCTGCCATTTACACAGCCATTCATTATTAATAGCCGTCATGGAAATATGGAGAAGGGATGAAGGGCAGAAAGAGGAAGCATCATAAATCAGTGATGACATCAGGAACTCTACTGAATCCTAAACCCCGCCATGGAATTAAGATTCACTGATCACTTCATTTGATAGGATATTCAGAATGTTGTCCTTGTAGCCTCTGATGAATGTTTCAAACCACGAGAAGGTGCTGTAGTTGCAAAACAGCAACCTGCTGATGGAAACAACTTGAGGGCAAATTTACACCAATCTGGAGCTGTAAGCCCTTTATTTCAAAGAGGAGATCAATGTCAAGGTCTGTTTGATATAATGGGTGCATCCAGGCGTCTCATTGGTTGTGTAAGTAAGCATAGGCAAGATGCAACTGGCAGAAAAACAAACATTATTGTCATTTTTATCCCAAGGTTTAGTCCAACACATAGGTCCAAATCAATGTCAGCTAGGATTGGCACCAGTGCCCCCCACGACCCTCATGTGGAGGATAAAGTGGTAGAAGATGAGTGAATACAAGAAAAATCTTTACATTTGAGGCTAAACCCGTCAAAAATGCTTGGCACAAAATTTAGACCATGGGATCGAGACTAGGGATGTAAATGATTAACTGGTGATCCATTGATTGCCATTAACAGTTTAAGCTCCATCAATTAATGAAACACATTTTGTCTGAGTGTTATTTCTTTGGACCTCACATATGGTGTAGTTACAACGTATACCAGCAGAGGGCACACATCAATTCAAGAACTGAAATCAAAATGGCTGGAAGTAAAGCTAGATGAAGCAATCTGAGCTGCACCTTCACAGAGGCAAAGGGCCCCGACTGGGGCAGAGGAGAGTGCTGCTATACCGTCGTGATGCTACTGTTTGTGGATCACGACTTTTAAAATTCATCCAACAGCACTGAAACAGAAATAAAACATAGGAGTGCAGACTTAAGTTTTACATACAGGGCACCTAATTTATTTTACATTTTGACCCACACACCCATGTAACATACTTGGGTGATCAACTAGCATCACACAAAAAATCTGATTGATCCATCAAAGACTGTAGACAGGAAGCTGTTGCTAGCAGAAGGACAAACAAACTTACAAATAAACCCACACGAATGAAAACATGACACACGGATATAAACACAACTGAAGCCTCATTTCAGACACACCATGTTTCTCCAGGATAGTCTGGTAAATATCTGGGCAAACCGACATCTGAGTGTTTCTCTGCAGCCTAAACTAGACTAAACAACAGAATAACACAAGAGGCTTTTTCAAGCAACAACCTTGTTGTTTTAGTAGACTCATATGTGCATCTAATGCACAATTAAACAACAAAGTACAAAATCTGCAACCCTAACTGAAACAATAGCTCCAGAAAAGCTACGTAATGAACGGTGGGATGGTTTCCTGTCAGTAAAGTGAACTTTGAAAGCGAGACACTGAGGATCTGGACTAACACAAAACCACAGAGGAATCACCTGAAATGTGGAGGGGCTGGAAAGTAAAGGGAGTTAAAGTGCAGGAGGACTGTGATCACTCAAGGGTGCAGAGTAAATGAGTGTGAGCCTGATATGTAGTCCGCCTGTCTCTGTGATGAGATAGGTCACAGGCATGCAGTTAATGGTTGGAAGGTATAGGAAGCATCGGTCTGCCTAATCTACCTCAGGACTCCATATTGCTGCAGCACCAGTGCAGCATGCTTGGATGACTGGTTAAGGATGGAAACTACTGTGAGCAGGTGTGCGACTCTGATATCCTACTGTTGGTCAATTAGGTTTGTCTCTTTTCTTCACTAATGGATCTATGCATCCTGCCTGTTGGGTAGCTGATGAAGGACACACCCAACAGCTGGCCTCACAAGATCGGCGTGGCCGGCTTTCACACATCCCCAGGAAACAATTTGGCAGTTCACTGAGCAAACTGGTGGTTATTAGACAATATAGTGTAATGGTCATCCAACACCATCAGCCATCAGCAACTACAAACACCACTCCTTTCCACATTACATCCAATGTATAATTGCAACCATTTAGAAAGCATGTACCATGAAACAGCTTCCTGATGTTTCAGCTGCCAGGTGTTGGTTGAATTGTGTACCAGCACCATCAGCTACACGGGAAAGTTTGATCACAGTTATAAATCAGTGTACAGGGTATAATAAACTGCAGGCAACCATAGCGACAGCACTACACCAGCTAACTGCGGGGGTTTTTAAAGGCCAAGTGAGTATGAATTAGTGACATCTTGTAACATATGGAGAACAAAAACCTTCACAAACCAAAAAACCAACTCTCTCTCTACTGGTTACTCCATGGCAGTGCAAGATGGCGGCTTCCATAAAGAAAGCCCCTTGCCCAAAGTATACATAAAAAGTTTATTCTAAGGATATGAACACAAAAGGATTTTTTTTGATTTCAAGCAATTAGACACTATAATTCAACTTCTGCCAATAAAGCCTTTTCTAAATGAGACACACTGGAGCAATACACGGTTTGTTCTATATAGAAATGTATCAATAATTGAAATTTTATATATATATATATATAGTTTTTGTTTTTTACAATGTAGTTGTGTTGTACACCTTAGGATCACTGCAAACAAAGACTTGTCAGAGAAAACGCTTCACTTCTCCATCACAATTATTTTTATATGTCAGGACACCTTTCATGAAGAAGAAAAATTGTTTAGTTTTGTTTTTATTGGGACACAGATGGGATGTTGCTCCATATCAACAACACCAGTGTCATTTCACACATGGAAATTGTGAAGGCACACTGATCCACTGATAAAAGAGAAAAGAGCACACAGAGTATAAACAACAATACAATACAAGTAAAAAAACTAAATGTAATGAAAGGCACCTCATCACAACACAATCTATCCATATATCAGAGAATAATTACTCTTAAATGGACGATTGGCTCTTTCAATCATCTACCTTCTTCTTTGAATCCAAAGAATTCAAACAGCTGCTTAGAAGAAGAATACAATCTATTTGTTCCTAAAGTCGCAACAATCTTTCAATAATGTTGAATTTAACTAAAATTTCACAGAGGTAAAAAAAAACCAGAGCGAAGTAACAACAAGCAAACTGACTCCAGAACAACTTGAATCAGTAAAGACTCAGAGGAGACCAACATGTCACATCAAAAGTGAAGATATACATCCATCAGTGTCAGACTGTAAACAAAAATATCGACCACAGCAGGATCATTATTTTAAGAGGTGACCACAAAAGAAAAACCCATCACTAATATATCAATGTGCAGCAAAGCCTGAACGTAAAATCCCTATGGTCACACATCTTTGGAGAGTTAAGTTTACATTCTATTGTTTGTGCTTTGAGGCTGCTGAGATTTAAACAACAGAGTCATTTTTGAAAGAAAAAAAAAAAGCCGCTGGGCAAACAATACACACTTGTAGGTGAGATTTCTCTTTGAGGAAATTCCCAAACCCCAAAAGATGAAAACTAGAGTGTCTTAGGTGTGAGTAGTTTTGCAGCCTGTTTCTTTGAAATGGTAAGATTGGATGATACACATTTAAAAAAAAAAAAAAAAACATGATAGAGCAAGAAGGTACATGGATGTTGAACCTATGTGTGTAACATTTTGCAAAAAGATCTCACGCTCCTGAGCGAGCACTATGGTGGTTCAGAATAGAAGCGCATGTTGGCCCTGCTCTTCCCTTGGTTGCCTGTTGTGATACTCAATCCCCTACTGTCATGTCTTAAGGGGATTTGGAAGAAGAGTTGAAAGAAAATTTCTCCTATTCACAGTAAATGGGTTCAGACTAGTGCGATGCTGGGTAAGAGATCAGGCTACACACCATCAGTCTCTTACAGGCATATTCTGCAAATCAATAAAAGTGGCAGCCATGGGAAAAGCGGTTATCACAAGTTATATTCAAGTATATTCACTGGCCAGGAAAGAAGAGTATTATTGGAAATAGGGAAAGTTTTCCTCCCTACACTAACAGTCCACACAACCAAACTCAAGACCCATCTTCCTTCCTTGCAAGTGTCTGTACTCACCACAACACAAACAAACAGGTCGCCAATTTTCAGGAGCGAGAGCTCCACAAAGAGGTGAAAGAAGAAGATCTCCCCCTCACCAAACACATTCATGGGGCCATGTAGAGACGAGGAACCTGAATAGTTCTGGGTCATACTGTACCCCGCAGAGAGCTGCTTCACATTTCCTCCTGCACGTACATGCCCACTGTTCTGTTCACACTAAACAGGGGTCCAACATGTGCACTCAATCTTACACTCCACTGAAGTTGCGATGGCTTTTCACCAGTTCGCCTTCATGCATATGTCCTTATATTGTTTGAGCGCAGAGTTGTACATCATGTGGAAACCAGCGGACCTTTTCACAGAATCGCAAATAAGTTTCCATGGTTACTGTCATCTTTGCTGTCGCTCATGACCAAAGCAAGAGAGCACCACCAGCTGGACAGGAGAGTGTTGTGCTACAAGGAGCATGGACAGTATGCATATAGGTTTGTAACACTACGTCTAAAGATCTGACATGCTTGTCATCCTTCAGTTTCCTCTGCTTAATTTCCCCGTCTCTTTCCCATGTGTCTTGTCAGCTCACTGTCGTCCACCAACTGTCCCTCCATTGTGTGAAAGGCCAGCCAGTGTGACTCCATGAATAAGTTACTGTCGGTACCTAACAATAGAGTCGCAAGATGGAGAGAGAAAAGATGGTGCGAGACAGGAGCTGAAGGGGGAGGATGAGAGGGGAAAAACATCATCCCTGGGAGAAGAAGAGGGTGAGGGAGGTGGAGGAAACTGTGGGATAAGAGAGAGAGAGAGAACACAGAGTAAGCCCACTTGGTCTCAGTCGTAATATATTATATATCAGAATGGGAAGGCCAGCAGAAAAGAGCATATGATGAAGTATATTCTCATGAGTATGCGTGTGTGAGAGAGAGAGAGACAGAAAAAGTGAAACTAGTTGTTGCAATTTAAAGTAATATGCTGATATAATAAGCACCGATCTTCAGAACAAAGGGATTAATGAGGTTTAAGTGCCTATATTATGCTTCTAGTTTATTCCCCTTTTCCTTTAGTGTGTCATTACCTTCCTTCTCTCCTTCTGTAGAACCTAAAGAGCACCTTTCTTGCATTGCTCTCTTTTTCTTTTAGTAATATCACTAAGAATCATACACATTGAACTGGTAAAGCGTTGGTTTAACAGCTCAGACTGATAGAGCCAAAACTGGCTGGTGTCGTTACTGTGGTGACAGCTGTGTTAACAGGTGAAGAGACATGACATTTACAACACATTTTTAACGGATGATCAGTTTCAAAAGAGAAGGCCAGCTGACCAGTCAGAGCAGACTGGGCTTCTGGGGGAGGCCAAGCAAGAGCTTTCAGACAGTAAAACTACTTGATCAAAGAGGAAGAGAAAGACAAACAGATGAATGAGAAAGATAAAAAGCAAAGGCAGGCGTAAATATCAGGGTGGGTGAGGGCACAGGGGCAAAATAAGAGACGGGAAGTGGAAGTTTTCTTGACTCTTGATTAAAGGCATCACAAGGGAGTGTGTTACTCATCATCCCACTTGTCCATCTGCCTGTCTACACAAAGTCAGATTTGACCTCTGAAGTCAGAGCTCAAGAAAACATTCAATAAAAGAACTGTCACATACATCAGAGACATTTATATCAGTATGCAACAGAACTGTCCAATTCTCAAGTCTCAAATGTGTTCAGTGCACTCGCAATTCTAGTTTGTTTCATTTTTAAGCAAATGGGTTTGGTGTTCACCTGATAAATGTGTCATTTTTCATTTTTTTGCAAATCTTCAAAGACCTGACACCAGGTTTGGCCAAGACATCAATAACTTAGGGTTTTTTAGTACAAGGAATACAAACTGATTTCCATCTATGACATGAAAACGAGAACTTGAGGTTTTACTGAAGCTACTTTCAACTTTCCATCAACTGTCCTCCACGAACAAGAAAACCCAACGTTTCTGACAGCCAGCCTAGTGGAATGATTATCAAGTGGGTAGAAAATTATGGAGGATGGAAATTGGCACAGCGCCCCCTGCGAGCCTCATGTGGAGGATAATTAATCGATTGATCGACTATTAATCGATTACTAAATTAATCGACAACTATTTTGATAATCGGTTTGAAGCTTTTTTCATGATTAAAACAAGATTGTTGTTGACAACATAAACACATTTCTGATTTGAATCTATGGCCAATAACCAAGGTTCCCACACCTTTTGTTCTGTGTAAGACTAGTCTACTTACATCTCTTTACATCATGCAATGCAGGGCACATGAAACAGTAGGTGGCGTCGTAACAAAAGCACATCAGCAGTGGAATGTCAACTTAACTACTTTCTTCCTCAACATTCAAGCACTTTCAATGACCCATGTTTATTTAGGGTGACTTTCAAAAACTTTAAAGGGCCTTGAAATTATTATTTTTTTCAATTCACAAACTTTCAAGGATTTCAAGGACCCGTGGGAACCCTGAATAACACCTGTGGTCACTGTGCAATGAGTTCTAAGACTACATGACCGGCATAGTTATTATATAAGCAACAGAAGCTAGCAGCAGTGAGGCCTGGAAGCTAGCTAACTAAACTACAGCTAACCTCCTTGTTTTCTAACATTTAACAGGTTGGAACACCAAATACCACACACAAATACAGAACAAAATAAATGTGGAAATAAATGAATTAATTGACAAAATTATTATTCCATTTACCTCTGTATGTATTTATTCATTAATTTAATCATCTATTAACTTATTTATTCAAAGATTTTTCATTTTACATCTTCCACGGAAAATAAGTCAGCACAGCAAAAACACTATTAATAAACATGAGGTGAAAGCACTTTAGGTTTCAAAGAAAGCACTGCCAATCAGAACTACATGCACCACTTTATTACTGACTCCAAATTGTTGGTGACATCAAAGTAGCCTCCTAGAATGCCTGGTTATGGATCAGGAGAGCTCTGCCCTGACACATGTCATTACCAGGAAAATAGATGCCATCTTATCAAAAGGTTAAAGAAGAGGATGAAAGAAACTGAGTCAACGGTACAGGATACACAGACTGGCGCAAAGGCAGAGGCGACTGGCAAGACAAGTGATTATTGCACACTTATAAGAGTAAAAAAAAAGAGATGAAAGCAAGTGTGTCCTTGCTTAGATACCATTCCACTCCACCATGAGGAAGCTTCTTAAAGTAGACTTTAAACATGGGCAATGGACTCATCAAAGACTTAAACTCTCCATGCTCTCCTGACAACACCGATGTTAGAGATTTCAAAGATACACACACACTCTCTCTCCAAACTGACTTTGATGTTGAGAGGGAGGCTGCACCTGGACACACCACCATAACTATGACACACATTCAGCTGAAAACAAACCAGAAAATGTGACCACAGGGACACATCTGCAGACATGCAGCATCCCCTCACAGTAACACAGTCACATTTATATACACTACAATACATCAAAGACGTCTTCATAATTTGCCTGGTCATTTTTTTAAGCATTCGTGCACATGAAAGTACATCTGCAGCAGCTTTGTGCAAACATGCATAAATACGCACATGTACTATCAGCACATACATCCCTGCTAGACCCCCTGCTGGCAGTAAAAATTGCTAATTTTTTGCTTGAGTTGACTTGAAAGGGATCTTTTTAAAAAAAAGAAAAAAAAAGATTTTATAAAGCTTCAGGTGGAATAGGAGACAGAGAAAAGACGTCATGGCTGGTGCACACAAGCACACACACACACACACACAGGTTTCCTTATTAGGACTCTGTATTGACTTTCATTCATTTGGACAGTCTAACCAAAGCCTTTTTACCTTAACTTTAACAAAACCAGTTGATGCATAAGTCCTTAACCTGACCACAATTGACAGCATTCAAATCTTCATCCTAAACTTACCTAGTTCCTCAGAAATGAGGCCCTGAACCAGATTTTGGCTTCCATGAGGACTACTAATCTCTGATCTGGTCTTGAAAAAGTAAGTGGTTTTGCCAGAGAAGGTCCTTAAGAGGTTACAAATGCAAGTGCACACACACAAACACCATTTTTCAACTAGAAAACCCATTTGTCTCGACAGCGGGGGGTCAAAATGAGTGTAACCCTAATTAAGGGCAGAATATGTTTTTTTTTTTACAGTGTGTGCCTGTGCATGTTTACTGGCCTCTGCCTCTGTGTTCAGGGTTTTATACACAAAAACAAGTGTTTTGTGGCTTTGTTCATTCTCTTGCTGTTTCTGTGATTGTATACATTGCAATGTATATTTATTCAAATAAAGCTTTATTTCAAAAAGGTTTGTACACAACATGCATGCTTAATGCACATGCTCTCCATTTTTGGTGCATTTCTGTAGCAGCGCTACAGTGCCACGTACAGGCCTGGCATATGTACTGCAGCGATTAGAGTTGTTTTAGGGGTTTTCATGAAGACATTTCTTGAAATGATGTGTTTATGGAAAACCTATTAAGACTTAAAAAGATCATAGGGAATGTTCTATTTCCATGTGGCTAAGAGGTGATAAGACTTTCACAGACAGGAAGTGTCGGTGGGTTTGCTTTTCCCTGAGTGCAATTAGCACATCATAGGACTTTTGCTTTCACAGCCAATCAAACTGGAAAAAGAATTTCTAAATGCAAATTTAATCCACCCCATTCGGCTAGACAGATTAAAACCACTAGTCCAAGACTCGCAAAGAATGTGTGACCCTGTGTGTGTGCGTTTGTGTGTGTGTGTGTGTGTGTGGGGTTTAATTTTGCACCCGACCTAAATCCCATTACAGTCTCACATTAAAGGGACTTGTCACCCTAATGGGACTAAAAAAGCAAGTCTGGATGACATAATTAAATTCTAAGAATTTCAAAGTTAGAGTAAGGTTTTGTTTGGGTTAAGGTCAGGGTTGGGATGATGTACTCGTCAAGACTGTGTAATGTCTCATAAGGTGACCTGTGTCAATGTATGCAAGCGTTCTCTTTATTCACACTTGTTTCTACTTGTAGACAAGCAAGGGTCAACCATTGTGTGTCTGTCTGGGAGTGGTTTATGGTCTCTTTAGCACTGTGTTGCATGCATGTGTACTAAAATGTGACACAATAGGTCACATAAACACGGGCACTCTGTGCCCATAAAGATTACACTTTTTACTGACAGTAAAGTATATTTGTATAAATATGGTGTGATCTCTAAACTGTGGCGAGGAGAGTAATCTGATTAACTTGATTCATCTGGTAAACCTAAATATTTAACACCAAGATTAAGCAGCTCTGTGAAGTTAAGGTGCAGCAGTGCTGTGCTAAATATTAACATCTGCTTGTTAACATTTTAGCACCAAACACAAAGCAGAGGTGAGGTTAAAGGGAACTAGTCACTAGTTTTACATAAATCATTGGGCAATCTTTGAGCCGATGATGACATCAGAAGAAAAGTGAGATGATGATCATTGTAGATGATCGAATCCGAATTGATGACATTCGGAGTCAGCCTCTGGATACAATGACTGTGTATGTGATGTCATTATCATGAAATTATTCTGTACATCACAATATAACTTTCTTCAATCGAAATGAAACACAAGTTCAGATTATACTGATATTTTTAAGCATTGTACAAACAAATAAATTGTTTGAAACCACAATTGATAGTTTTCTTTCACTGTGACTCAACACATAATGATCGAAACAGACTGATTTTCAGTGAACCTTTGAGGGGGCATATCACACACACCCATAATAACCGTGTAACCAGTGCCAAAACACAGTGTTTCTTGTACCGTGGATGTTCCTAGTTCCACCATGTATCTGTCTACTATCTCACAATTGTGTAGTACAATACCACATTTTGATTATCACAATGCCCTTGGTGCTACCAGAGCACAGCATTTACTGACATGACTTTAAAATAACTACCCATCAAGACCTTCATTATTAAAACCAGAACTGCATGTTATCATGCTGCATATCTCCAAACTGATTTGTGCTTTATCTAAATAGTGCAAAGCAGTGAGAGCATGTACAGCCATAAAGCGGCATAAAAATATAGTCCACAGTGAGTGAGAGAAAATAGTGAATTATTAAGGGCCCAGCAGCTACTTTTGCCCTCAGGCGCTGAGACAATTTATGTCTGGGAAACTGACATCACTGAATATCAATAGGTACAGTAGATCATTAAAATCATGTTTATATAATGTCTCTTATTAAAATTGTTTTAGGAATGTGTATGTAATACTGTATTTCCAAAATGTTTTAATGCAGCATGTAACAGAGAAGGAGTTCCTGGTACTTGTATGTATGTATGTAGAGCTGCAGCTAACGATTATTTTCATAATCGATTATTCTGTCGATTATTTTCTCGATTAATTAACTTAAAAAATGTTGATCAGTGTTTGTCAAACCTGGAAATGATGATGTTCTCAAATGTCTGGTTTTGTCCACAAACCAAAATGATTCACTTTTAATGATTTCTTTGTTATCCAGAGCAAACCGATTAATCGATTATCAAAATAGTTGTTGATTAATTTAGTAATCGATTAATTAATTGTTTCAGATCTATATGTGTGTATATGTATATATACATATATGTACATGATACTGTATGTACATGATACTGTATGGTCATTATAGCATTGCTAAAACAACATATCTAATGGTGGCCTTAAGACTTTTGCACAGTACTGTAATTTGTGCACTTAGCATTTCTGTTGGTCTGTGTGAGGACCTTGTTGGGAAAATGACTGAACTCAAGAGCACTTTGTGACGGTAAAGTATACATTAGTTGGTTACGAGTTTACATCATTTCCAAACCATGTTTCTTCAGCCACTAGTTTTCTTTTAAAAGGCGGCTTTGGTTTCCCACCATTGTAAAGTCACTCATGTGCAGACTTTATAATCCAAGCTCTGTGGGTCTGCCGGCAGAATATCACCTCAGCTCTGGTTATTATTCACTTTATCTCTGTTGTTATCCTCATCAAAAATACTGTGTAGATGTTCACGTGTTTCTTTTCCTGATAAGCAGCTGCTGTTTTACTGTCTAAAGATTTTTCTCTCATAATCCTATCAGGTTTTCACTTTTATTCACTGTACTCCTTAAAAGAAAACTTTAGGCCTAATTCTTGTTTACATCAAGATAAACAGTTTAAGCGGGTTGGTTTCCAGCTGAGTGCCTCATGTCATCCAGTTATAAAAGCTGCAGAAACGGCTGCACACCCATGTGTGGAAGTACATGTACGGCACTGTGATGTATTTTTGTACTCAATCTGGACAGGAGAGCTGATGATTTTGTAATCAAACTGTGGTTAAATGCTTTCACCAGGTGTGCAGGGGTAAAAATAACCCGTATTAACAGGATCATAACTTATACGCTCAAATCACACACACAGCACAACTTATATTAAACCTGCTCCCTGTCTAAATCTAAAGGGAAGTTTACCACAACACTACTGAAACAGGAGCCTGAACTCCACAAAGGTGATCATTGTTGGCTTGTCTGTGAAAAATGGCGTGTGTCTGTCATGGTACAGTTCGGTTTGGAACAGTTCCAACTGAGAACAGCATCTTTACTTGGTAGACGGGGTGTAAGCTGTGCCTGATGGCCGTGTCAGCAAGATACGTAGCGTGGCGTTGTACCGGTGTACACTGACAACAAACAACATCGAACGTGACACAACAGACAACAACATACGACTTCCAGCAGCAGTTTTTTTCCTGCTTGGTTAGCAACTGCTAAATGCTTCAATGTAAATGTTAATGTAAATGTAATCTGGACTCAGTTCATGTAGTGAAAACCAAGCCGTCTTCACAGTATTACCCTATGTCACATAGCGGAAAAAGAATTTAACAACTGACGAGGAACTGAAAACTACCATGCTGAGAAAATGTGTTGTATTTGAAAAGCCTCAATAAGTAGTAGGATCATGTGTGTGCAAATGTTTCTTCCACCCACAGACAGAGCAGTTACACCAACAGCTACACACAAACTGCTTTCTAATAATAATAGTGGGATACTTTTGATATCTTATTCAAGCCAGCACAACAGACAAATGTTTGAAAATCAATCAATCAAATCAAATTTGGTACAATTTTTCTTGTTGGCTGTAATATATTCAAGCACTTTCACAATTTATTAAAGAACCCTAAGCTCTTTTCTGCATAATACTCTGGAAAAAGGAAAAAAAATGAAGTTATAAGTGCACAGCTGTCAGGACTGGCTTATTTATATCAGTCAAGCAGCTATCACGATGTCCCAGAGGACGAGGTTAAATGTCTTTTTTTTCCTGACCTGCAGTCCTAGACACTGCATTTTTCAACATGACTGACAAAAAAATCAGTTACCAAAACTGAAGCTGACTAAATATTTATCGACTGATCAATCCATTATTTGACATCTCATTGCAGCTCTACTCTAAGAAACACTAAGAAACACTTAAAAACAGTTTTCTGGCCAGTGAGTTTTCACTTGTTGAATAGAGCTTTATGTTTACACTTGCATCACTGACTTCACTGGCCACATAGAGACAAACAACCAACCACTCTCACACCTACAGTCAATTTAGAGTGTCCAATTTACCTAATCCCCATATTGCATGTCTGGACTGTGGAAGGAAACCAGAGAACCCGGATAAAACCCACGCACACACGGGGAGAACGTGCAAACTCCATGCAGAAAGGCCACAACAGCATTTATAGAAAGTAATTTAAGTCAAACATTGGAGGCATGATTTGATGCAATCTATTTGATCGCTGGCTGTCAGCTGCCATTTCTCATACAGTGGTCACAAAAGCTTTGATAAAAATCAACCTTTATACACACATGCAGGATCAGTCACATGCAGACAAACGCACAGATCAAAAGAGGACCATATCTGGGACATGTAATTCCCTATATGTAAGGTAACCTGTGACTCCATTAGTTGCCAGGCAGCCTTGACAACTCTGTGGATGAAGCATCTGCCCTTCATATATCAAGCTATCTCAGCAGCCTCTTTCTCCCTTCATCACACCTGCCTCCTTCTCTGTGTGTCTGTCTGGCAGGCGAGGAGGTGGAAATTCAGGACAGAGATGTGAGAAAAGGTGGAAACAATTACACACAAGTGTGGTGATGAAGAGGCATAGAATGGCAAAGAAGTAAACCAACACAACTATCATCATCAGGAGCCATATATAGACTGTGAGGGGAAAATTGATTATTTTCCAATGCGATCTGAATCATCACTGTGTTTCCACTTGAGAACTGGCATCAAAACAGTGTTAATGGACTTTTATATCAAAATAAAGGAAAACATTGTCACCTGCAAACAGACCGTAAACAAAATAGTTTTTTGTGGAAATTAGTATAATACAAGGTATAGCGTTTGTATGTGTGTATAAGTGTGTGTAAATAACTAATTCTAATAAACATGCATGCTTTCAGCTACTGTCTCACACACACGTGAGACAGTAGCTGAAAGCATGCATGTTTATTAGAATTAGTTATTTTTGCACACACACCAATTAGTGACTGTGAATTTGACCTTTAACCCATACTTATTACACAAGAGTAGTGAACACACACACAAGCCGGGCGCAGGAGCAGTGGGCAACACTTATCTGTACCCGGGAAGCAAACGGGATTGGATGTCTTGCTCAGGGGCACCCCAGCCCTTGACCTGTCCCAGGATTTGAGCCAGCAACCCTCCGGTTAAAAGCCCAATTCCTTTCCGCTTGGCCATGTACATGCATCACATGTGGCTGTTGTTCATAAAACCCCTGAATGTCAGGGGATGTCAGGACAGTGATATCCTTTATCTGTGTGTGGGTCAGTCAATCGAGAGGATCAATAAGAGAAAGCCCTGCAGTCAGGTCAGGGTAAGAGGAACCAGATCACAGGAACGTATTCTGCTACTCTACTGTGGAGACGGAGCACAGCAGCGCCAACACAGCGTAACAGCTACAATATTTGCTGCTTTAATGAGAGCAATATAACTTTAGGTAACAAAGAGGTCAACGTCTGACATCATGACAACAACTGTAATAACAAGAAAGGATGAACAATATGTTCAAGAGCAGATTTTCCCAGAGACGGAGCCTTTTACTTAAGATCTATGGATTCAGAGCTGGTTCATTGTCCACCATGGACACAGATTCTGCCATAATAAGCCACAATTCAGCAGACAGCCACATAAACACTGACGCTTGGCAGAACAGACTGCAGTTTAATGGCGCTTTTCCACTATACAGTTGTTGCGCAGTGCAGCTCAAATCAATTTCTTTTTTGCTTTTCCATTAGCGACAGTACCTGGTACCTGGTGCTTAAGTACCTGCTGTGGCGATACTAAAATGTGATGTCAACACACTGTCCACCACTGATTGGTCAGAGAGTGTCGTCACCGACACAGGAACCTAACCGAACAATGTCGAACTGTAGATCAGTTAAAAAGACTTGAAAATCCTGAATACATGCACTAATCTCCAACATTTAGCAAGTCTTAAAGCAATTAAGTCTTAATATTTAACAGAGGAGTCTGGTGTATTTAGCGAGAGCACTGCTGAAAGCCGGCGATCGTGAGCTCGATCGCAACCCTTTCTGCCATATTTTAGTTCCGAACTAATCTTTTTTAATTAACTGATTCTAATGATTCAGAACACCGAAAATAACTGCTTTCTTTGTGTTTTTGTCGTGTATAAAACACCCAATATGTGTGTTGCATTTTCCTATACTATACATGTACATGTTTGGAAACCATGTAACACGGTTGGTTTGCTGCATCCTTCATCAGAAAACGAGCTCTGTCAAGCAATCAGATCTGACGGAGTGTGTGTGTGTGTGTGTGTGTGTGTGCATACAGCAGCAGTACAGTCGTAGATGACCACAAGAAGCATTTATTCCATCAAACCGCTGAATAACCAGATTTTCTAAGCATTTCTGAAAATCTTTGTGAGCGCTTCTTTGTGTTTCAATTGCCAGTGAGGGTTTGACTGTGATGGACGCAACAGTTTTAAGTGAGTCATAACTGTTTGTCATCTTTAAAATTGGGTCCTCAAGTAAACAGTTTGAGAGACGCAACAGAAACCACACAGTAAACAACAAATCAGTCATTGATAAGATGTGTTATAGCTGTCATTTAAGAAAATGGCAGACTACAAATGACATCAGCATTAAATCAGTTCAGCTGAACTTTGTCATGGGTTTCAAAGGACTGGCCACGACGCGAGTCACCACTCAGTCTCCTCATGTGCACAAAATGAACACACCCAACGTGTGTTGGTGGGAATGGAAAAGAGACGAGGAACTTGAAATTTTTTGAGTTGTGTGAAAGGGAATTTTATGTCTTTGGATTTAAGATTCATAAATTATTCACATCAGTCGTCTTGTGTCATTTTAATCTCCTGCCTCTTTCCAGCTGCTCCTTCTGTCACTTGTATTCCACACACAGTATGACTCTGGAGGATTTGCAACTCTCACTACTACCATCTCTGTACGAGCAAAAAAAATTACATGACACTTGAGGCTTAGATTCTAATACCCATATACTTAAACCAAGTAGCTATAATAGGTATATGTAGTTTGCAGCAAACTGTTAGGGCATTCTGTTTTTCATTCTGTAGCCATGACCCTTAACACACACGCGTGCGCGCACACACACACACACAGACCACCTGCTTGAAGAAATGAGTAAACTTAAACACACACACACACACAAAAATAGATGTGACTCTTTACTCTGCATACCATGTCCTTGGCAGACTGTGACACATTTATCTAAATTTAATTGCTCCTCAGGCTATAAGTAAAGACACACAAGTCCACCAATACACACACATACACACACACAGGCAGTTGCAGCAAATGACAAAACACTGTTGTAGTCGTCCTTTGGATTTCTTACAGTAAACACAACCTTATCCATACAAAAACCTGCAAACTGAATTTAGCTGCACTGCAACTACACACAAACACACAGAAACACCTGTTTGTGGCAACATTCACGGAGATAAGACGACTGACAGAAGCTGCTGAAGCCGGAGCTGTCAGGCCTTTCCCAGTGACACTTAGTATACACACACACAAACACAGTGAATTGACTTAAAGTATTCCCTGGAGCTGCATTCTTCACTCTTGCGACAGCTGTTAGGCTACAACGTATAATCCTAACCTTTCCTGTACCAAGAACTAAATCTGCTCCATAGATGTGAAGTTAAACCTTCAACATTTGTTTGTAACCTTAAAATTAACCTGATTCTAGCTATTAGGTCCAAAATAATTCCTCCTAATAAGGTGTGAGGAACAGACATAACAAGTGACCAGCTGGCCTGGTCACTTGTACACTCACACTCCTCACATACAGCGCATACAGCACAAAAATCTTTGTTCAGAATAAGGATGTTATTGCACTTGCAGACACATCTATGGGTTTTTTCAGTTACATGTAAAATCAAACTGGACTAAAACCAGCATCAACAAAAAGACTGGAAATTCAAACACTCCACTGAAATCTTTACAGCTTAAACACAAAAACACAGTAGTCGTTTTTCTCCATGGCTCAACCTCTGTGACATATTGGTCCATTTACTTCTTAATTAGCAGGCACAGAACAGTCACAGATCCCATTTTTCACAATAAAAGGCTATGATGCATCAATCTGGATAAAAGAGACCCGAGGCACTGATCAATCACGCTGAGTAATACTGGCCAATAAAGACCACTGGTAAATGAAAGGGGAAATCAAGAAGAACCAAACAACATTTACAGTTAATGACAAACCAGATTTCCAGTGTGTTAGTGACAGAGACAGTTGTCTTACATGTAATTATGCAGAATACACTCTGTTTCACACTGACACCCTCTGGCTTAAATAGACACAAACATATTCAGAACATGTTAAGGCTTTTATAAGGTGCACTGAGTTGAATCAGTTTAGTCCTTCTCGTCGTGTTCTCGGGAAAGGTCTTTAGGCCTTATAAATAAATTACATGCTGAATTATTGTTCACTTAAGGAGTTCCACCAGGAAGCAAACCATCTTTCTCTGTGTCGGCTCCTGTATCTTCGTTACCCTGGTCATACAAACATCTTTATGTTTCCAGTTGCTTTCACAGACGCACTGAAGTCCGACACTTTCTTTAAACGGTCCAGAGGGGCTGAGATTAAGTAATGGCGCTTTCCCACTGTACAGTTGTAGCACGGCTCAGCTTTTCCATTACTATGGTACCTCCTCAGTGTGGGCAGGGTCGTCATAGCACGGCTGCACAAAACTGCCATGACGTCTCGCTCATGACAGTGACGACAATCTCTGCCAATCAGTGGCCGGCAGTCTGTCCTCACCAGAGCAGGTACTAAAATACAGCACCAGGTATCCATTATTGAAAAGCAAAAAGATTGGGTAGAGCCGAGCTACAACTGGAGCTACAAGTGGAAAAGCACCATAAGAAACATTCCAGAATCTCTCCTGCAAGCTGCCTTTTGAATAAGGTCCATGTGAGAACACAGCAGAAAGGCCTTCAAATAACTAAGGGAGTTAACATTCAAAGGACTTCTAGATATTCTCCTCTTCTGTTAGGAAATTGCTGACCCAAACAATCTCCTACTTTCTTCAAACCAAATTTTCCAGAGGTCATCCTTACATGTCATCTCTGTAAACTAGTCATATGGACGTCCTTATACTGCATGTTGTTGTATAGGTGTGTATTATGTGCACTGTTGTATAAAACAGTTGAGAATTAGAAGCTTCAATTGATCCGTTTTTTATTTAACCAGTTAGATGCTCCATCGACAACTGGACTGACTTGACTGTTGCCAAGCAACAAAAACAATCAGTGTGTCGTGCACACAACACAGGTTAAGTCAACTACTTGGATTCATGTATATTTATTTGTACGTTTCCATTAACTGTGCGACAAGAGAAGAAACGTTTCTGTTTAGAGTTGCTTTGGTGGTTTGTATGAATCCGGAGAGTTAATCCGACACTTCACCGCTCCATCGTTTCCTGCTCTCAGTAAATGGTCTCCAGGAACTTTTTAATGAACTTTCCGATCTGCAAGACAGCACACGTTTAGGCTATATTTATTCACGACGCACAAGTCATCACGCTTATATTAAGCATCAAACCCGGTGCCCACTCACTGCCATGATCTCCCTCGCTGATGACGCATAAGCACCTTAGGAGGTTCGTACGGAAGTATCCTGCTCCTGCTCCTCTCCTGACAACCATTCATAATTTAATTCAAATGTTATTTCTGGACTTCAAATTTTGCCGTACTTTATAAGGCCTGGTTCTACCCTGGATGAGGGGCGTGTGTGACGCTGCTGCGTGGCATGACTTCATGACTGTGGTTTCTGATAAACTGTACCTGTGCAAAAGTTTCAACAGCAATCAGTAAAAACTTAAACTTGGACAATAGCACGACTCTGACTCTCTTAAAACTGGAGTGGAACCCTAATTAATGCTATTGCCAAAACCAGTGTTTCTGCAACTAGCTCATGTCAACAAATATCTTACCATTAGAGGTAAATGACAGTGACAGTTTGCTAATATATAAGAACAATCTGAGACGGACTGAAAAAGAGAGAGAATCTGCTTATAACCTAACATAATTATTACAGCTGGTCTTAAAAATATATGTTTTTCATGTAATCACATTCAGCCTGGACAAAAGCCACTGTAACACATTTCATGTCATATCCCTGGTAGAGTGTCAATATCATTATTAAATGATCTTTTCTCGTGTCACACATGAAGATGTCAAATTCACTTGAATACTTTTTTTCTCCTTTGTGACAAGATGTAAATGTGTTGCCATTGTAAATTTTGCACAGGCGTGTGTGTGAAATAAAAGCGATCTATCCTTCTATCTTTATTATGCTAAATATGACGGAACCTGGGGTCGTGTTAACCGGGAATGCTCAGTCTCAGCCACTGCAATCACGACAGAGAAATGTGACCAGGCGTTAACAGTGTAGGTAGAACAGTCAGTCAGAGTAAGTAATGATGATTATGCACAGCCGTGGAGTGGAGTGATACTACAATTAAAAGTCCCAGTCGCTGTTACACTCAATAACAGCACTCATGGAATACCTCTTGTCCAATCAAATGACATGCTCACAAGTGGTCGGGACTAAATGTTCTATAAAACTAGAAGTCATTTGGGTTTGTAGACAAAACAAGACATTTGAGAAAAGCATCATTTTGTGGTTTGGGACACACATTTTCTGGCATTTTATGGACTAAATGATTAAGAGAGAAAATAATCGACAGATGTTGTTGCACCTGATTACTCACATCCAGGGGAGGCCTCCTGAAGAATTGATAGAACTACGTTTCCATTAAATTTTTTTCCCTGATCAGGTTTGATTTTTTTTTTTTTTTTACTTTATTACAGCCAGAGGAACAAATCTGAGCTATAATCACTTTATTGGTTTATTGATTTCAATTAAAAACGAAAAAATCCCAAAGGCAACTGATCAAATCTTGTGAATGTATTAGTTCTGACAATACAAATTTAAGCTGTGCGATTGGCCATTTCACAACTTAATTTTCACAGCTGACAATGTTTGGTTGTATCATATATTATCAGCTGCAGGCTCAGACGTATCATGATCACTGTGCACTGCACTTTCAAATGAATACTGCACGTGTAGTTCTGGGCTTACAGGAAATCAAATTATAGCTCTGTCAGCGAATTTAATGTGTATAAGATCATGAACATTCTACATTAAACACACATTGATACACACAATCATGAGCAAAATAAAGGAAACACAACACAAAGGTTTTGCTTAGCTTCATCATCCTTTCAGTAACTCCCCCTCTACATGCCCTCTCTCTCTCTCTCTCTCTGTGAATATTTTAGTATTGATGAGTCCATTACTGATGATAACACACTGCAATGTCAGCATCCTTTCTCTCTCCCCCCCCACACACACATACATCAGGAGTCAGGTTACAACTCTGCTTCTGCTGCTGTCTACTTCTGTGCATTCTGTGTGTGTGTGTGTGTGCTGGAAGGGATCTGACTTCCTGGCGTCAATCCAATAAATTGCAATATTTTTCAGGATGAAAACCTCACATGCGCTTCTGCTGGCACATGAATGCTCACACGGCAAAATAGAGATTACAAGGATGATGCTCGTTTGCTGCGATGATGCAAGATGACAACAGTGGATAAACAAAGTGCATGGAATATGAACAAATGGCTGTGATTAGAGGCCGAAGCTTAGACAGAATATATTCATAATTCCTCAAAGGACAGTGCTCCATCAATATTTCAAATGACAATCATGAGAAACTGGAGCTTAATCCAGCAGTAATCCAGAAATCCGAGAGAGAAATTGCAGTTTTTCAGCCTAAAGTATGTATTTTACTTTTAATACTCAATCCCATGAGGTGACATACCCCAGTGAGTAAACCATGAGGACTCCTGCACTGTATTTTCTGAAATAACACTTCATGACTGACTCCAGCTACAGAGAAGTGAGTGAGACCTACAACCTGAAAGACCTTGTATGTCAGAGATCAGTGAAGTTAACCCGACAGATTCATTATTCCTCCACAGTTCTAGTGATTTTCTCCCACACTGGTCAACAAACACCTGGTGAGAGAGCATTAGTCTTTTGTGACAGGGACTGTGGCCTGTGTATGACCTATTCTTCAGTGATTTACATTTCCCTTGTTGTATAATGACAGTGCAAGGTGTATAAAAATGCTCAACGTCAACATCATTTGAAAGATGCATGTTGTTACGACCTCGATATGATTCCTGATACACGAAAACATTTGGGTTTGACAGTAAAAGAAGAATATACAAGATTTATTTGAACCCATTCATTTTTTAAGTGATCAAAATCATTGGAACATGTGTGAAACAGGTATTTAATGTTGTCCAATTACATTAATCACTCAAACAGTAAATAGTGTCTACTCTCTGTTTCAGACTGCATTTAAGCCATGTTTCGGTTCCATTTGGTATAGTATGGATTTTTTTTGTGTTGCCACGAGCAGCAGTACCAAAATAACCGGCCCCAACCATTCCATTTCCAGTACCTTTGCCTTGGGGTAGCAGAGTAAAATGGTATGGTACGGTCCAGGTGGGAGACCACCTAAGACTGGGCCACAGAAAAATGTCACTCCCTAGCGACTGTTGTAAATATCCCTTGGAAGTCGAGGCAAACGCCTACGATCTATTTTCATATAAACGACGTCTTGCAGCCACAAACCGAGCAGAAAAAAAGAGCCATTTTGTCTCTTGTCTTGTTGTCTGTTGTGTCGCAATCGATGCCGTCATTCGTGTTGTTGACGGACACAGCACACACCCCGTCTACCAAGAAATGGTACTGTCCTCAGTCAAAATGCAAGCCTGACCCAGGGCTGAACCATGCCATGATGGAAAGACGGTATTATAGTAAACAAAGAGTGCTGTATATAGGAGAAAAGCTATTTTGAAGCTGAGAGACAATGCACAATCATTCAGAGCCATTGCGCAAACATTGATCATAGCTACAAGAACTTTTTGGAATGCCCGGAAAGGAAAATAAATCCATGGTCTATGTAGCAACAGACCTTGAACCGGCAGACAAAGGAAAACCTCAGCAGTTGATGGCAGAAACACTGTGAGAACTGTTAAGAAAAAAACCTACAAAAACTGTCAGTGACATCGGCAACAGCACAGAAGACTTCAGGGACACTTTAATGGATTTTTAAGTTTCATGGATTGATGAAACAAAGATTAACTTTACCAAAGAGAAAGAAAAGTATCTGCTCACAATCCAAAACACACAAGCTCTTCTGTAAAACACGGTGAAAATAATATCACGGCTTGTGTGGCTTCTTCTGGGCGAAGGCTCATTGATCAGGAGATATTTCATCATGCTGCTAAACAACAACCAAAGGGAAACAAATGGAGTATTTTAGACTGACCAAGTCAATGTTGGGTCACAGGGTCACAGGGTCACAGGGCTGCTGGTGCCAATCCCAGCTGACATAGTGTACCAGGCCATCACAAGGCCACATAAAGAAAAACCTCTAGTCACTCACTCATTCACACCTACAGGTAATTCAGAGTGTACAGAGTCTGCATGTTTTTAGACATGTGGGAGCAAACCGGAGAACCCAGCTAAAACCCACTCACACGGGGAGAACCTGCAAACAGCAAGTTAGACTTGTTTGTCACGGAACATGTGGCTATCTACTAAGTTGATGAACATGCCTTGACGTAAATACCTGGAAATAAAAGGTGAAATACTGATCTCTTTTAATGTCAAACAGAAATTTTAATAGAGCAAAAATAAAAGAACTGGCCTCACTGTTCCAATACTTTTGGAGAGAAAAAGATTTCATAGAGGGAGAATCCATAAAGTATGAATGGCAGTCTCAAATAAAGGCATCCAAGCCTAATCTCTATAAAGTTCAATTTTTGGACCTTTGAATTGCTGCAGCGATGTAGAATCTTTCTCACAAAATACTGTATTTATCAAATGATTGCGGTGTCCATTCAGCTCTAATCCACAGTACTGTGTTTTCATTAAAAAACTGGTTTTCAGATAAAGACTATCTGCGTCCAGATGAGCGTTTCAGTTCCATATAAGAAGTCATCTGTGTCCACATTAACTCTCTCTGAGCTTTTTGTTCACGGCTGGTTGTCAGTGTTTTAATATTTGTCTGGGATTCTGGGACAGTGTGGACAGAATTAGAAGCAGAATTAAAACATTTCATATGAAAACACAGTATTTATACAGTACGTGTGTGTGATTACAATCATTCAAATCCATCAGTGCCGGGTGTATCCCTGTATCAAGAGCAGTGCGTGGTTGTGTGTTTACACGGCAAACCAAATTCAAATGGTTCAGTAAAGGGCACAATTTTACTAACTAACACCAAGTAGAGACAAGTAGAGCCCTGACATTTAAAAGTTCATGTTTCCAAAACAGGTGCCAGTAAAAAAAAAAAAAATGATGACAATCAGAAAGAAGGTGAAAGCAGCACCATGCAGTTACAACACAAAACAAAGTACTCCTGCCTGACTCATCCACAGCACATGAGTCACAAAGACTGCCCTGTTTTAATGCATTCAATTATTATTATAATAGTCATGTCAGTGTCAGTGTTTTTTTTTTTTACAAAATGTCAACTTTTCATGACCCTTGACTCCGAATGTAAAATAAACTTTAGCACAGCCTTAATTTGACCTTTGACCTTTGCTCCTGTCTGCTCGACAGGAGCATTTATCCTCGTGTTTATCTAAAGAACTACGATAGCAGGAGTGCAGACTTCTAATAAGACACTCTTCATCTATCATTCATAAGTTGTAGATGATTGCATTATCAGTGCTTCATGAATCATTTAATGCTTTTGTCGGCCACTTTTGAATATTAATTAAGTATTAATTTCAGAGTAACAAGTTATAAAGTTGTGGCTGGGGTGTTTATGCGTTAATAAATGCTCAGTACTTTGTTGACAATATTTGGTCCAAAGCTGTTGCAGGGGGTTTTCATACAGACAGGGATTGATTTAGAATTTTGACCGATATGTTTGGCTGATTTACCTTTTTTTCTGCTCCATATGATTAAATGCAAACAACATCACTTATGGTCTGTCTTTCCAACGTGCATTTTTGTGTCAGCAGTACTGCAATGCATGTACTCACTGGCCATCAGCTGTGGTTAAACAAAGACGCCTTTGTTTTTTATTGTGTATACAGATCTTATTTAAAGCTGCTTCTTCAAAAACAGTGCGAGGACCCAACACTTGGAATGATCGCTTATTGTACAACACTGAGGTTGTCTTTAAATGTGCCATCCTAACTAACTTTAACTTAACTTATATAGACATATATTCTTAATAAATGCTAAATGGTCTGTATTCATATACCACTTTTCTCGTCTCGATGACCACTCAAAGCTGCTTTACACTACAGTTTTGCCATTCACTCATCTTTTATCTTGATAAAAACATAAACAAAATAATATTTGAACATATGAAAAAAGTAATACAATAAAACACAATAAAAAAAAACACATGTTTTAGTGACTTAGGAGCATGGATCAAGTTCCAGGGAACAATAAATGTTTAATGTGCAGAAGTTGGACGATTAATAAATAATACTCAGCCTATGCCTATTTAAAAATGGCAAATATCAACCCTATAAATAGTTCTACCTCTACTGTCAACAGTTGGTTCTTTACCACACTGTTTGTTCTCCCAAAAGATGCCATTATTCCAAAGTGGTGCGGGACATAGATTTAGTCAAAAACATGTTTTAGTCCAGGTGGTTCGCTCAAAGTCAGCCATTTAACAGAATTCAATTAGGAGGATTTTGTATCAGTCCCTACAGAAATAGCCTATTAGAGGGAAGTGGCTTTATCAGACAATGCAGTGGATAAACCATGACAGGTACAAAGACACAGTGAGGTCACTGAGCTCCTGTAGAGAAGTCCAGACACACTGTAGTGATGGTGGTGACAGTGTTCACCGGTTCACACAGAGACCTGTCAGGGGGAATAAATGACACCCAGCAGGTCACACTACAACTACAACTACTACAACTACTACCTCCACATCACTACTCTGTGTTTGGCTCAACGCAGTGCCATGTGTGTGTATGTATACAAAGTAGCTTCCAGACATAAGCAGCAGTCTGAACAGGAACACACACACACACACACACGCACGCACACACACAGTCATCAGGGACACACTTACATCTCGGAGGACGGCGGCTGGCTACGGCAGAGGAGCGCGTGTCCACACGCTTGTCCCATCGCGCATCCTGCCTCGCGCCTCCCCGGTTCACCCAAACAGCTGCAGTCAGTCAAGGAGACCAGGCGGGTGAGGGGAGGAGAGGAGGAGGAGGAGGGAGGTGAGGTGAGAGGGTAGAGAGAGTCTGTGCGTCTCTCTGTAGTGGGGCTGGAAGGGGGTGAAAGAGGACAGACGATGGATGGATGGATGCTGGATAGTTGGGTGTGTGCTCCCCTCTGTGCGTGCGTGTGTGTGTGTGTGTGTGTGTCTCTCTCTCTCTCTCTGGTTCGCTCTCCTCAGCTGTGTGAGAGCGCGCGGGGATTGGTCGGGACCCGGTAACTGATACCGGAGCTGCGGTGAGCGCGGATATAACGGCTGAGCTGAGAGAAGAGTGGGAGGGAGGGCTGTGTGTGGTGTCAGCCGGGATTTTCACGATCAGGGCCACATGGACCCATCAACAGTCACGCGTCAAATTACGCGTGCGCGGTAGAGGGAGGGTGGAAAAAAAACAACACACATCCACGATTCGTGTCTGCTCCTTCCGTGTCAGGATTAATCCGTGGAGATGAAAAATGTAAACTTGCACGGTGAGTCTTCACGCTTCAGCTGTGAGGTCTTCTCTCCTGCTCCATGTGGATCACACACACGCGCGCGCACTGTTTGTTACCTCTCCTCCCTTCACAAACAGGACAGATCTTATCTCCTCTCGCTGGCACGGATCCACAGTAAACCACATGTTGCGCACGACTCCAGTGAGTCTGTCACGGGACACTCGGGTCTTAAGGTCCAACACAGATCTTCTCTGCCTTTTATGGCCTTTTGCAACGCACGCGCACACACACACACATACACAATGCAAACGCAGGAGCAAGGTCTAGTGAAACAGGAGCCTTTGAAATGTTAGTTAGGCCTATAAATAGTCTCCTCGAATGTTCTGGGTTTCAAAGACCCAATGAGCATTTTTCAACAATATGTCTTCACTTCATACTTCCACAAACCTGTAGAATATAAAGGTTCCACCGCCAGTGGAACCTTTAAAACCACCTGCCCCATCGATCCCTGAGAATGATTGACATCTATGTCCCTCTCTGAGCAGATTTGTTGCATCTGTTCATCATTATTATCATCATCATCATCGTAGCTGACATTATTATTAGTTCATGGTTTGTGACCTCAGGAAGTTTTCTTGCACACTTCTAGCAAACTCTTACCTGAGCTAATCAGCCCTAACTGCAAGCACCTGTGTGAGTGATCAGTGAATGAACTCACTTGTCGAGTGTGAGAGTGTGAGTCCGTGCAGTCGCCACCGATTCCTCTTCAAGAGTGAAACTATAGGCTCAGTGTTGTGTGGGGCTGTACTGTGTGTTTATGTTTGGATTACAGATTGCCCCTTCATATTCTCCTTTTAACCTTTTGACAGACTAATAACTCAGTGGCTGTGTCCTGCTGCTATACTATTGTTTTTCCCAATCAAGAGACCGCAACTGAAAACAGGTTTTAAAGCTGGCGACGGGTTAGGGTTACGACTTGGACATTAAGTAAAATTGTGTGTAAAAGAAAATTGCTGTGATTGATTGGTCTGCCACTGATTTAAGAAAAATAAGCACATTTCAAGTCAAACATACTGAAATGAATAATGTCTATAAGAAACAGTCGTGTTGTGAGCCCAGATATGGAAACGTGGGTTAAATCCTCAATACTGTATATAGGCTAGTACATGCAATATTTATCATTATCATCAATAATAGATCTGAGGATGCATTTTTGGTGTTTATCTTACGTTTGATCATATATCAGGTCTTTCATTGGAGGAACGGTGCCAGTGGACATCAAACACATGACTGAGGTGTCCTGCTTTTCCTGTGTTTAGTCCCCAACAGAGCCTGTGTTTATTCCCAATTTGTGCCACGTGGACGATCTCCATGTCACTGTATAAACAGATTGTGTCTGATTAAAGCCAGACTATTTCACAGTTACAGAGGAAGAAGCGCTCTGAAAATGAGATCTGTTATACATGTGCTCACACACTCCGGCCCGTTTGTCTGTCTTTACAGTCCGGCAGGAGTCTGGATAGACTAGCTGTGCCCGTTCTCTGAATGCACTCAAACAATACAGTTAAAAACTTGAAAAGCAGCCACTTTGCTGCAGCGCAGAGACCCAAGCTGATGTTATTTTCTTGTTCAGTTGTCAGGTTAACAAAAAAAAACAAAAAAAACACTGCCACCCACAGGCATGTGGCACCTAATTTCATGAAACACTAATTTAGACAATACAGAGGGACAATGGTATGTGGCTGGGAAACGTTTGGAGTTATTGCAGGTCCCCCCAGCAGGAGCTGTCCATTACAAGCGAGGGCAAGACAGCGAGAGACAGAAAAGGATAGTGTGACAGAGACTTGAGTGGTGGCACAGGAAGAATTATTCACAAGTGAGGATGAAAGAAAAGGGGTCTGTAGTGGAGAGCTGCAGCAGACGGATGGAGACTGTGAACCATATTGGCATGGTGCCTCTGTGTGGGTGTGTGTGTGCACATGTCACACGTAGCTCAGCTGTGAGTTATATGTATGTATGTGTGTGTTTGTCCAACAGGACAATTGCCTGAGGCCCGAGGCTTCAAATAATTCAGTGAGTGCTCTGACATTCTGCCCTATGGGACATGAATCAAACAATCACCAACAACAGACACTCGTGAGCAGCAGGAGAAAGTGTTTTTGGTTTTGTTTTTTATTAAATTGCACTCCTCTTTCATCTTTGGGCTGTTTAAATATTTGGATTTCTGAACTGAAGGGGGAAATTGATTGATTGATTGATATGTCCTGTCGGAAATGCTTGTGCACACAGCAAATGTCAGATAAGCAGACAAACAGTTAACAGCATTCAGTTCAGACACTGACAACTCCTGTTACAAGCGACAACAATTCACACGCAGACATGTTTCCATTGTCACACACACAGAGCTTCCATGATTTCACAGCTTGTTCAGCAGTGAAATCCTAGATGCCACAAATGACCTCAAATGTAATTAATGATTTTAAAATCTTTCTTTTTTTTTAATGCAATGTCTAATACTGTAATAATGTGGCAACCCACAGTGACTTCACCAGACCATGAACTCATTAGGTAAGTGTTTTACGAAATCAAGTGAGAATAGGGCTTATTTTCTCATAGATTCACAAACAGATGTAATTCCTTTTTGCAACTGGTTGTAATTATAATAATAATAATAATAATAATAAAACACTTTCATACAAGGATTGCAGCACAAAGTGCTTCACAATAAAAGGAAAATAGAATTTAAAAAGCAAATACAACAATAAAACACAACACAGGGTGCAATGATAAGGAAAGTTTTAAAGTCAAAAAGTAAACACCCTGTTTTAACTTTGAAATTAAACAAAAGATGCAAATATAACAGTAAAATACAACACGGGGTGGAATAAAAAGGAGCTAGTTGAAGGCTAGTTTTATGTCTTCTTTTAAAGATATCTAGTGAGCTGGCTTCCTTGATATCTGAGGGTAGACAATTATCCTGATGGTCAATCAAGATAATACAGATTTCACAGATGTAATTGGTGTTCACTGTACTATCAAAAACAAAACTGTGACCTGCAACTCTCATGGCTAAAAACCTTGTATTTTCAGTGGCACAAATTCAAAAAATACTTTCATTTTAAAAGGAAATCAAATCTTTTTAAACATTATTCAATTGTGTCGTTTACCTCTGTGTCGCAACAGTAACCAGTGTCGTGAAACCTCAACAAGGCCAGCAAGCATTTAGTTCACCAGAACAAGTGTACTGTCAGTGTCATATAAAACTAAAAAGGAATAAAAGCTTTCAACCACAGAGAGTGACAGTAAGAGGCAGCAGCTGTAATGTGACAGTCGTGTGTGACTGGTGCCGTGCAATAAAATGCAGTGAAGCCTATTTTTATGGGAGAGGAAATTCCTGTTGTTCCAGTTTGAACTCAAACACACCGAGCAGAGACACTGTTGTAAATAAATAAAAAAAAAAGCAGCAGATGAGTACAGCAGCCAGCTAAAGCTCTGTTCATTTCAGAACTCTTGTTAGAGTGATACATGATTGAAGCTGGCACAACCCATTAATGTGACCCTGAACAGCCTTCCCCTCATTAAGAACTGATTTCTTTGTTTCGTAAGATTAAAATTAGAAACGTTTCATTCCCCCTGCAGCCCAAAACGAATGTGTTGACAGTGCAAAGCAGTGAAATAGTCTATATTATGTTTTAATCTAGCAATAAAATGCCAGACAGGGTGTGAGACGTGCTTAAGTTTACGGCTTAGTGGGATCAATATCACTACCAGACTCTACCAGAATGTTTGCCTTGAGTGTCCCACGGCAAAGTCTGATAAAGGTCTGCAAATCAGATAAGGTCAAGAAAACAGCGAGACGAAACAACTCCCCTGACATCAATATATAAACGCAGAGTGACCGCGAAGCTGAAATCGTCTTGTTGGGATTCAACAAAGCTGTGCGATGAGAAAGAAAGCCTGGCATGCTTGAGTTGATTGAATTCCCCAGTGAGTTGCTCCCATGTCAGCTCCTTGAGTTGATTACATCAGAACCTGATTAGAGCCTCTATCACCAACCCAGAGTGTTTACTGACATTTATAGGCAGGCTGATCTATCAATCGTTAATACTTCCTGGAATTTGAAAGTGCCGACTGAAAGGACCCTTAATTATTTATGACACTTTCTGTGTCCATGGCCGGATTGTAAAACAGCTCTCTGTTGCACCATAACACAATTGTGATAACGTTATCTTCCAACTGGCTCTAATATGTGACTGTGTTCTGAGACATTACTGTGAGATATTGTACCTGACATACGGAGTTGTAAATAAGACATTCAAGTGAATGGACAGAAGTAAATAAAGCAATAAGTGCATCTTGGAAGCCGAAATGATCCTGCGCAAGATGTGTCTGCTCTGGAGCGGATTCAAATCACACACAGCTGGGCTGGACTGGGCAAAGCTGGCGAAGCAGGGGATGATTTTTTTTTTCCATGTGTGTTTATTGCTTATTGCTCACTCAGCTTTAACTGTTTAACTCTGTCCACTTCCTTGCTCAACAAATACACACAGAACAAGTGCTTAAAATATCCTGTTTACAGTTGGACCTCAGCCATAGATAATGTAGCGTTTCATTATAACTGTGTGCCGTTTGTAGTCGGTCAGATTTGATAGTTGGTGCATACAAAGTGTTTTTGTTTGCATTCTGTGTCCAACAGTTTAGACTATGTCTCTCAACCATAAGGTTGTTTTTCTATTCTGAAAACCTGTCATGAAGGATTCTGGACACTTTATGTTGATCTTGGAAAGTGTTGTTTATAAACACTTGCCTCTGACTTATCCATCAGATAAACAGAGACATTAGTCCAAAGTGGTTTGTTCTTGTTCACAAAATGTAATTCTCTAAACTACGTTCTTTTCTTACCCTAGACATTTTTGTCTTTCCACCCAAATAAAATGAATGTAGAGCCGCAAAGCCTATTTCACCCCTAAGGTTTTTATACAGAAAACTGTTGACATTTCATTGCTGTTTATACCCAACCTCTTATAAAGTGGGGGAAAACAAACCTAGTGCTTCCATTGTTTGTGGCAAATTAATGAAATTAAAAGTATCCCACTTTGAAATAAATGAAGCAATATTTTGAGTCCCCGACAGGACTCAAAATATTGTCCTTCATGTACACATTACTGCATTTAAGTGTGGGATCGGCTTCCTTCAAGTTTGTCGAGGCTTTTTAATATTGCGTTTGACGTAGACATTGCATGTGCCGCACAAAATATTAAAACACTTATCGCCTTGATCTCTAACTAAGAGGTGTTCACTTTGACAGAATTTGTTTTTTTCAAAGCTACAAGGAACCACTGCAGAGGGGCTGAAGAGCCACATGTGGCTCCAGAGCCGCAGGTTGCAGACCCCTGCACTATTGAAAAGAACATGGTTTAGAGATACAGAGACATTGTAAAGGACTTTTGTTTACATTTTAGTCTTGTTTAGCTCTGTTTCCCCAATTCTCAGCTGCTACATGCTCCAATGTGTTGACCAAGTACTACACTTTTAGTTTGCTTTTATGTGAGAGTCAACCAAAGCACCACTGGCAACAACAATTGGCTGAAAGATAAAGGATATTAAAGAGGTAAATAATAGGAACTGCAGAGTCAACTCATCAGATATAAAACAAATATTGACAAAGGAAGTGTATTATGTATAGTGTATAGTAAAGAGTGACAACCCACTTTGTCCCTGTGTGTCTGTCTCTGTCGTCAGTCTGGCCGTTGCATTTGAAGATTCATCAGAAACCCTAGAACCTGACATTTATGTTGCGATTATGATGATAAACACCTTCTTTGCTGACCTTCAAAGTACCTAAATTCATATTACGTGTCTGTTGCAGTCCTACGAGAACAGGCATGAAAGTTCACTGTCTCTGTAGCGTTTATTTTATTCCGACATTCACGCTCCACTGCAAAGACTCGTGGTGTTAAAGTACTGCACATTGCAGCTTTAATCGCCATGTGCTTCCCTGACAGTCAGTTGTGGCGGATAGTCATGTGACTGTTAATATAAAAATGTAATTATAGCTGCTTTAATTGACTTTGAGCTTCAGTTGTCTAAATCAAAAAAAGGAGGTGCACTGTAAAGACGACAAAGGAAAGACATTTTGAGGGGTAATCATACAGGCTGTGTTTAAGAAAAAAAAGGCAGTAATGAAGTGAGTTGATGTTTTTTGTGTTTTTTAGATAAAAACCAAGTTCCTCTGGTACTCACATTATGTTCAGACATTACTCACAAATATCCCCCCTTATCTTAATCCCTCTTGTTATCTGTCTGTCTGCGCTCCATTCCCTCTTCCCCCTGTCCTTTATCTCGCTGTGCATGCTTTAACACCCTCCTGTATCACACAATCCCTGCTTTCTTATCCATCTCATTCTTACTTCAGCCCTCTCTCCTCATGCTTTTATCCTTCCATTCCCACAACAGGTAAGCTTCTTCTCGCTGCTTTTCAAAACTCAGTATTTCCTAAAACCTTATATGGGATCTGCAAACTTCACGTGATGTTCCACGGTTTTATCAGAGCAAAATATCGCCCTGTATTGAATTTTCCCAAAACCAATTAAAACTGTGTTTTTCCTTCACTTTTGGTATAATCCACTTAAGGGTCAGTGAGCTCAGGACTAATAGCACATTTACTAATGTAAAGTAGTTATTAAGTGCTCATGTGACACAGATCGGTAAATTTGTCATGGGAATAATATACAACTCCTTATATGGACATCCTAGTGTTTACAGGTCACATAATCAGGCTTTATAAAATGTGGGTTTTTTATTAGTGATATAAAGTAGCAATAATTGTGCAGAAGTCACAAAATTAGACTGTTTTTCTTTTCTGTTGCTCATAAAAATGAACCAAGTGAACTTTGACCTGTGACATATTTCCAAATTTCACAAATTCAATCCGATTTCAAACATTTTGAGTACTTTTTTGCTCAGGTGTGTTTATATAGTTGGTGAAAATTATTGTTTTTAATTTTTTACATTAGATTGCCTATAGGTTGTGCTGAAAAAAGGATATAAGAAACTCTATATTGCACATTCTTATAGTCTCTGTATAATCTGTACGTTTAAACATAGTCATGGAACAAAGCAGCCGAAATGCTCTGTGTTCTAAGGGTTAATAGAAATGTAACTTCCTGTTTAAGTTGCCTTTTGAAATATGTGTGTATGCATATGCATGTGTATATAATACAAGCTTACACGTGTTTACGTAATGACTGCACACACATGTTTACTGTGCGTACTTCATAAGTATTCCTGCACATTTCCCTGTGATCTTTAGCTGTGGTGACATTACTCTGTGCCCATGCTGAAGAATGTCAACTTAATTGCATTAATCAGGAGATGCAAGAAGAAGGAAAAAAAACACTGATGATCGAGAGCTCCACATTATACAGCTCATTTCTGTGAAATGATTTCTGAGTGCATATTTTAATAAATTGTTGCTTTTTAATGCATAAGTTATGTGGGTACCAAAATGGGCTTAAAGGGGCAGCTGAGTGCTTGTTCTTTGTAAAAAAAATAAAATAAATTAAAACAAAACGGGATGCACATGGCACGCGTTCAAATAGCAATGTCAGGGTCACACACTGGTCCTGGGAGGCACTGAAGTTTAGGACCATTACTCACTCTGGATTAGGAGATTTTAAAGTGTAAACTGTTGACTGGTTTGTGATGGAGCTGCAGGCCTCAGGCAGTGTGTAGCTACACAGTGTGTGTGTCGTGGTAATACTGCCAATTTTATTCAACAGAATAGTGTTAGCACAAAGTCAGCTGATCATCATGCTCTGAGCACGCGGGTGCTGCTTCTCTTTGGAGGTGTTGACATTCATTTGCATGGTTTATCCTCTCGGTCTCTTTTGAGTCATGTGAGCAGCTTGAATAGCAGCACAGAATCACAACATGTTGCACTTGGCTTAACATTATCTGTAAAATCTTAACAGGCTATAAACTCCCAGTCAAGCTTTCGGGTTTATTTAATTGTGTCTCGCCATCGTTCTCAATAGACTTAACAGTTTTAGTGGACAGAGCCCCTGAGAGCTGTTTGACTGCCACACATGGCTTTTACAAATGCCTAGAAGACAGGCAAATTGTACAATGAGACACATTACTCTTTTTTCAACAGGCTTCAAAGAGTGACCAGGGTTGTTTTCTCATGCCCTTGCCAGTGATGTGTAACAGTGTTTGTTTTTGTCAGAGAGAAAGGATGTGAGGAGAGGGACCATTCCATCAGCTGGGAATTATGGTCCCTCTGGCTTGTCATAATATCCTCTATGACTCTATGCCATCCAGTTGTTATTTCCACTCTTAGGGTTGGGGTTAGAATTGGGTTTAGGTTAAGGTTAGGCATTAAGTTGTGATGGTTAAGGTTTGGGTTAGGGGTTAGGGAATACATATGTCTGTGAGTGTTAGCACCGTAGATAAGATTTATATTGTTTATTTTTGTCTTTATTTTTCTATTATTACCAGGAAGTGATATTGACATCAGTTTAAGTTAATGTGCCATGCTTGCTGTATTTAATGGAATTAGCTGCAGATGTTGTAGAAAGTGAAATTATTATATTTTTTATTTCACTTGTTGGCTGTTGTGGACTTACATTTTTGAAATTCACGGTTTGCACGTGTCCATTACTTTCCAAGAGTGCTTCAAGATTGACACAGATACTGGATCTGCTGCCATAACAATAAGTGTCCTCACTATGAATGCAGAAAGTCTGACTTTACAACAGGACCTGAAATTCATGAGATGGTAAAAAGAGTTCCAGTCATAACAGGCCCAGCATGTTTGATACGTTTCAACTAAATGTTTATATTCTTATTCATACATTTGCAATTAGTGCTGATACATGTCAGAAAGCCAAATTAATGTCATTGATTTTCCAAAAAGAAGTTAACAAGCAACAGTACTGACTGTATATTTATCATTGTTGCCTTCAATTCAAAGTAGCATTTCAATGTTTCTAATTTAATAATTTATCAGTCCCAGAAAAGAACCCGGTTTAAGCGACCTGACCTATTTGAGCAACCAGTGGAATCACCCTGTGGTGTCTAACTGCTACTTCCATCCAACTTACTAGGCTCCATTTTGGGACTGGAAGACTGCATTCATGTTATATGCAGCCTATTGTTCCACCACACCTGCTCTTCATACAGGTCATTTCAGTGCAACGATTGACAGTGACAGCATCCTCCGACAATAGAGTCAAAAAGATAGTCAAAAAATAAAGTGCAAGTCAATCTTGGAAGAGAGTTTCAGAGAGGAAGAGGTTGCCTTGAACCATCTGTCACATACGAAACAAGTGTGCTTGTGCAAGTTAACAACCTGCAGACTACAGTATGTTTATAGCCTGCCTACTGCATCTTTAAACAAACTGAATCATGAGGAACGACTGTAACTTCTCTTTATGATTTTTATGATCCAAATGTGTACATAAAGTTGTGCATTACTGCCATGTAAAAAAACAACCTCTCATTTATGATGCTGTTGTGAATATTTTACATTGTAGATGTCTACATTATAGGCGTATGAAGTAATTAGAGCATAAAACATTTTATGTACAGTTTACAGGTAATAGATAAACATAATATGCGTTTATTTACTCAAAAAATCTCACTAATTTGATTCAGTAATTAAAATAACTGTATATACTTATATAATTATATACTTCAGACTTCAAATAAGTGCATTTTTCCAGTGAATATTCATTCATTCATTCCAATCAATACAATCCCTAGTGACATTGCATGAAATGCTGGGTGAACTCCAAAATATCATATTTTTTATGAAAACTATCACAGTAAATATTCAAATAGCACCATTATTTTGAAATTATTTCGAAAACATTTGGGCCTTAAGTTAAGGCCTGTGTTTCCTGCTAAAATCAGTCATGTCAGTCATAATGCGTAGCTGTGCTTGGGGGGGTCTGTGTTCCACACTTACCTCAGCTGCAGCTCTGGCCAGTCACCTCTTCACTGGACTGACGCCAACTGAGCTTGGAAGGTCTCTGTCATCCATCACAACCTCCTGAAGCTCTTTGGCTGCCACCAGTGACAATCACCAACCACCTTCTGGCCACAGAGTGTTGCAGCTGCTGCAGTGATCGAGGTTTTGAACTGGGTCCATACTAACTCCATGACAGTAAGTCTGCAGGGAAATGAAAGATGAAATCATTCAGGACAGAATCCTCCAGGTGCTTCCAAAAAACCTCACTACACTTGAGCCTGGATTGTTGTTCTGGCTCCTCCCCAAAAGCATGATCCATCTCCACTGACAAGTCCAGCCTTTATTTCACCTGCAGGTCCAGAGCAGTCAGTGTGACTCACTCTGGTGAAACAAAGATATTCATTGGGATCTGGCTCAGTCTGTTGTGATACAATAAACATGTTAGATTCATGTTTCCTCACTCCAGAGTCCTTTCTGCTTTTGGTGTCTGTTACAACCCAGGGGCCTTTACCCAGCCAACATGTCAATGTGGGCCCCATTATGGTTATATTCAGGCTAACATGATGGGTCCCAATTAGGTTTGTCTATGGTTTGCACATGTTTGCCCAATTTAAGATCACGCCTACTTCATACCCTTTCCAGGCTACCTGGGTACTAAGTGGGCAGGAGCTTGAAGTAGACAGATTATACAGGTCTCATATAGTTTCAGTAACATGGACCCCAGATGGGAAGCCCATGTGGGCAAATATGGGAGGGGCCACCATGGAAACCACACACAAACCCAATTGGAATCCAAAAGCCGAATATAAACCTTATGGAGCCAACATGGACATGTCTGGGCCGTACTCAGGTTACGGTTTCATGATTGGACTGTACATACAGTAATGATGATTTATTTGTGCAGTGTGTGTTAGAATTGAACCAGTTGCATAAGCACAACAGTTGTAACGGTCAATCTGTCACATAGCAACCAAGAAACAAATGATCTAGCTCTAAGAATCAACCTCTGTTACCAAAACCTAAATCTCCTGCTAAATCTGACTTTATTTGCATTTATGTAAACACCGGAAAATCAAATGGTTACACAAATGTATTCTCCTGAGTATCATTTGAATCAAGAAATACAAAATGGGGATTATCCCTTAAGTGCAAAACAACATAGGTAAGCACACAGACTCTCACGCAGATGGTTGCATTTGTCGGAAAAAGCTGATATGTTAGTTTGACTGTGCGGCAGCTTAGTGTGTCACTCAGACACGTATAGAACCACAACATGTGTGCATGCACACACACACAACCCTGTGGCTACATGATCTGCACAGTGTCTGTTTTTCTCTCTCAATCCCTGAACAGCACCTGTGCTGCTGCTCTCAGCTCACAGGGCTGATCCTAACCGCAGACATGTGATGCACAAAGGCCTCCCTTGTCTGTGCAGTGACATCTTCATGTCTTGTATCACAGCAGGAGGCTCCGACATCATTACCATATTACCACTGGGTATAATATCCTGAGACAGGTGTGAGTGAACACACATTAAGGAAACTTCCCTCCAGATACGGCTATGGCACTGTTTTGCACTCATGTTTAAAACATGCACATGTTAAATGTCATAAACAGATGCATTCAGTTTTTTTGTTGTACAGAAAAAAAACATTATTTTCATGTGATGAGGATTTTGGGGGAGTTTTTCCTTACTCGGTCTGATCATACTTCATGTGCAGATTATAAACCCATACAAGGCAAAATTTGATTTTTGAAAGTGGAAGTATTTGACATTAAGTTTCCAAAGTAAAAGTATTACAAAGGTGTGGAGTAAGGATTGAGCCATGGCAGCTCAGTGGTAGGGCGAATTGTCTTTCAACTGGAAGGTTGTGGGTTTAATTCCTGGCTCTGCTAGTCTATATGTGTCCTTGAGCAAGACATGACAACATCATGTTGAAGCGTGTGAATGGCAAAGCTGTAGTGTAAAGCAGCTCATCAAGCCTAGAAAAGCTCTATATGAATACAGACCATTACCAACTCTTTTTCTTCTTCTCCTGATTGTATTTGGTAGTAACAAGTAACAAAGATACTTAGAGGAAATGTAGTGGAGTAAAAGTAAATGTTGCTAGAAATATAAGTAAAGTAGAGATGTGAAAGACATTTGTACTTTGTAGTAGAGTAACAAAGTATTTGTACTTGGAAGTGTGGTGAACAGTGTTGTAGTGTTACAAGCGTATCATTATCTTGAACCTGAGATGTAGTCTATACCATCACAGATACATCCGGGTGTTTCATGTGTATGCTGACAAGAACTTACTTAAATTGTGTTTGAATCTTTGCCATGCCACTCCATTATCAAACATTAATATTAAATACAACAAAAAAACAAAAATCATACAAACAGTGTTCAAAGAAAACATTGTGTCTCTTATTTAGAAACAGAAATCCTTCTGTAGATACAGGTATAATGTATAAATGTCAAGTGTAAATAGCCAAAACAATACCAACAAACTATGAACTTACTCAGACTTTTATTTTCCTTACACATGTTGTCTTGTCCATGTCAAATTTGCCCAAAAATCCACCTTAACATGGCGACTGTGGGTCTTTAAATGAAGCTCTGAGCACAGTTTGTCCTCACAACATGAGTTATAATGACAGTAGCTGTCCTGGGGAAGGGACGACCAAAGAAGAGATTACAGTAAGATGTCAATAAAAAATGTCAACACAACCTTGTTATTTTCTACATGACCAAAGGGAGCAGGGGGGTGAAAAAGGAAAAGAAAAGATAAAAAAGATAAAGAAACAGTGATGAAGAAATACATTTTATTCATGCCACAGTGTCGGGAGAGAAATGTGTTTGCCAGCATACAGATTATGGCACTGCTGCTGCTGCATGTAATACAGTGGTGTCACTGTATTACATTATAGTACCGCGACATCATCTGCCCTGCAGCACATCAAGACAATCAGCTTTAATTAAACTGTGCTGTGATAAAGGGACACATTCCTCAGCTTGTTGGTCTGTGCACGCCCAGCCCTCACACACTCTCACACACTCTCACACACACACACACACACACACACACACACACACACACACACACACACACACACACACACACACACACACACACACACACACACACACACACACACACACACACACACACACACACACACACACACACACACACACACACACACACACACACACACACACACACACACACACACAGACAGACAGACAGACAGACAGACCAGTGGTTCATTTGCCCACAGCATCTTCTGACTAACCTACTAATAGCATTTGTCTCCCAGGCCTTCTCCTCCCCCTGTCTTCCATCCTCCCTGCCACTCCCTACTTCCTCCCTTCCCTTCGCCTCTTTCAATGATTCCAGCAGAGTGGGTTTCCTAAAGATACTATACTATATACTATATGAACTGTTTAGATATACAGCTATATAAAGTCACTCTATCAAGCCATGTTTTCCTCCCTCCTCCTCCTCCTCCTCCTCCTCCTCCTCCTCCTCCTCCTCCTCCTCCTCCTCCTCCTCTCCTCCTCCTCCTCCTCCTCCTCCTCCTCCTGTGTCAATGTTACAGCCCCTGTCATGTCTCTCCACATGTATCACCTCTCTGCATCCCTGTCTTCAGTACCTCCTCTACATTACTTACTCTTTCTTGACCACCTCTCACTCATTTCCCCCCATACCTTTTGTTTTCTTTGATCCTCAGCTTCCAGTACTATCTCAAACTGTCTATACCTCTATTCTACACCTATCCATTCCCTCGCGCTTCCTGCAATTCCTTCTCTTCCTCCTCCTCCTCACAGCCAAGCTCTCTCCTAGGCACCGCCTCCTCCTGAGTCCCTGCATGGTGATTGCATCTGCTAGATAAGCGCGGTGTCAGACACAAATGTCCTCCAATTACTCTGTGTCTTCTGCTGGTGAGAAATCTGCACACTGAAAGATAAAGTCAAAGACAGACAAAGGGGGAAAAATGAAGATCCCAATTGGCAGCTGGATGGAAGGACAGAGGCAGAAGGGACCATAACACTTCCATTTTCAATTTGACCAGCGCCGTGCTTAGTTTTTGTCATCGGAAATTACACAAACATCACCTACAGCCATTGGACACTGCCAGCTGTCAGTCACACACAAGAGACTGAGATCATTAACTCCCAGAGGTGGAAAGTAATGAATTACATTTACTTGCATTACTGTAATTGAGTAGGTTTTTGTGTGTACTTGTACTTTTTATAGTCATTTTGAAAATTTGTAATTTTACTTTTACTCAAGTATGTTTTTTTGGAAGTACTGTACTTCACAACATTTTAAATCACATCCTTTACTGAGTATAAAAATGGTGGCCAGAATTTGAAAAAAATTAATAAATCACACACCGAAAACATTGGCAGTGAATCGTGAGGACAGGTGAACGATGAGGACAGACAGGTGAATGATAAGGACAGGTGAACGATGAGGACAGACAGGTGAATGATAAGGACAGGTGAATGATGAGAACAGACAGGTGAATGACAAGAGAATGATGAGGACAGACAGGTGAATGATAAGGACAGGTGAAAGATGAGGACAGACAAGTGAATGAAGAGGACAGACAGGTGAATGACGAGGACAAGTGAATGATGAGGTTATGATTGTGTGTTGTAGGCCTTGGTGTCAGATTTTTCAGGATATAAAATCTAAAAATTAAATATATATATATAAAAATATATATATAAAAGTAGCCTCCTGAGGGCCCTGGTAAAATGCTATCAAAATAGTGGTACTTTTACTTGAGTAGAATATTTCAGTACTCTTTCCACCTCTGTTAACGCCTCAGGAAAATGCTTATTGACGTTATAAATCAATGACGTAGGCTCATTTTCATCCATTCAAACTTAGTTCTAGTGGAGTTGCCCCCTGGTGGCTAAACTGTTATTTCCGCCTTACTTCCAGGCTTCATTTTTCAAACCAGAAGACTATGTCCATTTTTATACACAGTCTATGAGAAGGATGAGCCTATAAAAGAAAAACATAAAGTGTTCTCCAATTTGCCATCCGTCATCCAGACGTTTGAACTGAGTACAACAGTAAGACTAGAGGTAAAATCACATGACAGTTTTTTACCTGAGAAATCATGAGAAAATTGCCATTGTAATGCAGCCAATGACTAATATGAAGCTGAAAATGAATCAATGTGCCGAGAACCCGTCTCACACATAACTCCCTCATGAATCTGCACTATGCCATTTTTGAACATAATAAATGGAAGAAAAAAAGATCAAATGTTTTCATTAGTTTTTCACAGCCAGGTGAATTCCCACCTGTACCCATTCTGTGAGCTGAGCCAAGCTAAGCTAACCAGCTGCCGGCAGTCGCTTCAAAATTACTGCACGGAAAATGAAACTGATCAATGGTCCCACTTAACTCTCAGCGAGAATAATTTCTCATAACAGCTTCATATTGCAACAGTCAGAACACAAGTACTGCACACTCACTCACTCACTCACTCACTCACTCACTCACTCACTCACTCACTCACTCACTCACTCACTCACTCTGTCGGCAAAAAGATGGTGAAGAACGCAAACAGGAGGAGAGGATGGAAGACGGACAGGGACACAAACCACGCTAAAGAGATGTTTGCATTCTCTTCTGCACCTCTCTCCCCTTTAGCCTTTAGCTGGGCCAGGACAACAGTCATTGTCTGATTGATTGTGCAGGAAAGGAGAAGAGGAGAGTGGTTGCCATGGGGACAAGAAGAAGGGCCCTTTTCCCCTCTTTTTTTTTTTTTTTCCTTGAGGACCAGTAATTGGTGATAAACTTGAAGGGATGGGGCTAGAGGGTGGTAATCAGACGCAGTGAAGCACGACAGCTTTCGCAGAACTAAAGAAGTGCTGCGGGACTCAGGAAGTGTGCGTGTGTGTGTGTGTGTGTGTGTGTCTTTGTAAATACCAAAAAAAAAACATAAAAACCATAACAAGTGAGGACATTTTGACTGGTCCCCACATTCCGTAAGGGCTTTTTGAGGATAAAGACCTGGTTTTAGGGTTAGGGTAAGAGTTAGAGTTAGATATATAGTTGTGATGGTTACGGTAAGGGTAAGGAGCAAGGGAATGAATGATTATGTCTATGAGAGTCCTCAATTTAAATGGTGTGTTTTGTGAGCACTAATCCTAAAAACATCTAAATCTATCACACTACACAACAAAGACACAGGTTAATTCTGTCATGTTCACTGTCACTTTAAACGTGTACATTGTGCTTTGCTGTTTTTTTTTGTTTTGTTTTTTTACAGTGTTCCATTTTAGTTTCTTTTATATCTGGTAATACTTTTATGACTGCATGTGTTTTGAGGGCAGATGAGATACTCAGTTTAATTCTCTTATTTATATTCTATGAATGATATGTCCTTCGTTGGCCGTCTGTCATCTGTTTCTGCAGCCACTGTCTCACTTTTGCCCCAGGAAAATTTCCCATTGGGACATTAAAGAGCATTTGATTGATGTGAAGACTTATGGAGATAGAAAGCCACACACACGCTGTAAATTCAAGGTGACAATCTGTTTTAAGGTTACGATAACGTTAGGATAGTGTGTGTGTGTGTGTGTGTGTGTGTGTGTGTGTGTGTGTGTGTGTGTGTGTGTAAAAGGCAGAGAAAGAGCAGGAGAGTGGTTTGAGTGTGTACTCATAGCCATTTATGTGTATACATATGTGTCCTTGTTTCATTTCAGCTGAAGGTGACTGAAGAATAGATGTTAATGGTAGGAGAAATGAGACCACTCAGATGAAGTGTTTCCAGCTGAGAGATTCTCCACACAAAACCTCCTGCATCACAAAAGTTCATGCCAACTCTTGTTTTCATTTGCAGCTGCAGCCTGGATTGCGGTGGGGTGTTTGGGGGGGGGGAGCGGTCCTCTCCAGAAACACAAGGACAATATATAGTGATGTATGCCTTAAATGTATGCCTTAAACTCTAGCTGTGTGCTTTTATATTCGCCAGTTGAGTCTCATCACCCTCAGAGATACGACTTCATATTTCACCATAAAGGTCACAGATCAGATTAGCCAGACAGAGTGAGTGAATGTGTGTGTGTAGTTCAGTGTTATAGTGTCGCTGCTCAAAACACACCCATACATCTTGCCGCTCACCATGTTATTGTGCATCATTTGTTCACATCTGTGAAAAGGTTTCTGTTTATGATTCACCACAGCGTAGCTAGTAGCAGTTCTAGACCTTTTGATGGCAAAGTATTGTTATTGTGAGTTATTCAACCGAGGTCAAGCTCAGGACTTTGGGTATTTCGCGGGGTTTCCTGTCTGTATCTGTCGCATCCAACTTTCTATGAAGAAACATTGACAGTATAAAGTTGTAACAATGGTGAAATCATGGAAAAGCAGGCTCACACACAGGCAACAGGTGCACGTACACCAGTCTGTTCATGCATGTTACTGTCTTCTTGTTATTCCTGTAGTACCACTCCTTAAGTTCAGCCTATTTCAGCCAAATGTGGTGTTTTTTTATTATTTATAACTTTTAGCTTCAGGCTAGTTGTGTGTTTAATGGGTAAACATGGTAAATTTAAATTAATATTGAAAGATACAGTCTCTTGAGAGGAGAGACTTACTGTATCTTGTTAAGGCACTCTGTATTTACTACATGTGATGTGCTGTAAGACAGACTCCAGGCTAGTGTTTTTTTAAATCTCAAAGGTGAACGGATTTTGATGAAGAGAAATGTATGTTGTGTTGCTTTACTTGCTTTAACCATGGCTCTCAAACTGTGATATGTGTACCACTGGTGGTACACGAGCTTCCTAGGGTATAGGGTATGTGATCGGAATGGAGCTGAGGAATTTTGAGTGTATATATTATACCGTATCTCTCGCGCCGTCTTAATCTAATTTCACTATACCAGTGTGTGAAGTATATGTGAGGAAGAGGAGGATGATGAGAGAGAAAATTATTGGGAATAAATCTGCCTCCTGTGAAGAGTCTTTGCTCGACCTATTTACACCACTGTATTTTAATGTTGACGATAATGGTGTTACTTTGAGAGCTCGATATTTCCTCAGGTTGTACTGAGAACCATTGCTTAAAAATATAAATCATTGCCAAAGGAGTTCAAACAAGCGCCACACAACTGCTAACCACTAAGCCACCGTGACGCCGCACCCATTATCATCACGGTGTGTTTCATTTACACTGCAGGTTAGAAGTTATGAGTGTTCCAGTTGAGAAGTCAGATAAATAAGCCATTAACGTCACCAATAACGTCACTCCACACTCCACATTTTTACATATAACAGAGTAGCAACCTGACCACAGATAAAAAAATGAACAGCTAACTGTAAAAGTCACAAGGTCTTTTAACAGGTCGGGTAAGTGAGGTTGCTCCAACTCTCTGAGAATCTGACTTTAGGGGCCATTTCCTCAACTCCTCAAAATTCCACACAGATTTGATGAGCGATTGAGCTGCAGTACATGACAAAATACCTCTCACTTCTCCCGCCTCATTATCTTGATCCAAATGACAAGTTAAACAGAAACCCAGTACATGACTATAGGAACAAAAAGCTCAGCAGAAAGTTGATGTACATTCCCTCTCACCTCTTCACGTCTCTTCACGCCTCCTCACTCACGCTGACAGCTGCTTTATTTATCACCGTGAGCTTCTGAACTTCAGCACTGACTCTGGAAGAAAAAAAGAAAACACATGCTCCTTTACTGTGAATCTCCTGATGCAGCTCAGTCTACTGAAGTACAGCATTAAATAAAAATACTCTCACTCTGATACTTAATATAGTTGAACTACAGCAAGGATCAACACCTTCGATGTGACGATCAGTGTTGCTTGGCTGCTTTTGTGACAACAGAGGAGAGTATCCGGGTGCAAGGACACAATTATTTTTGTCTTGGATTAAAAGTATGTTATCAGAATGCCAATGTTCACAATTTGCAAAACGTGTGAAAAGCCTGTCAATGGTGGATCACATGGTGTGGAAGTGAGTTATGGCAGGTAGAGGTGTAATTATCCAAATTTGTTCCTGTAGAGGGTGAATAAAGGACACAAGGTGTAGCAGATAAATAAAATCTGAGGGATAAAAGTAGAATACTGTACATTATTGATGAGCAATGTTGACAATCAAATCGATAGATAGATAGATTAGAATAATAATTAAATTACATAAAAATAATATGTGACGTTGTAACACCTGAAATAAAGAGGGGTTTTTGTGTGTGTGTATGTCTAGTTAAAGCAAATATGTCAGTTTGTTTGTCAGACACCGGTTAAGAAGATAATCAGCCGCCAGTACAAGCTGTTCCTATTTAAATCTTCATTGTGGGTTTGTTTTAAAAACCATAAAATAAATCTCATATTCATTTGCAATTCAAATCAACTTCCAGATGCATCTTGCGATAGATTAACCCAAATTCAAATCAGGGCTTCATGGGGTCTAAAAAAATATTAGCTCTGTGATTAAGTATAATGGAACTAGTGCCAATAACACTCCAGAGTCCCTCACAGTTTCCCAGAGAAACTGTAATTAATTGATTTTTTTTTTTTTTACAAACGACGATGAAGTGAAGGACGAAAAGCTACTTAATTATGATGCTGCCCTAGTTGCTGCAGTTCTGTCTTGCTGGATTTTCCATCTAATACCAGTATATGTGTTGAATATAGAGATAGGTGTAAAACTATACTAAAAAATACATGTTCAGTGTGTATCCACTGCAGCCACTTTATTAGGTACACAGGACAAAGTGACAGGGCACCCGGTGTGGTCTTCTACTGATAGTTTGATGTGTTTTGCATTCAGAGATAGTTTTCTTCATACCTTGATTGAGGTTATTTGAGTTGCTCTTGCCTCTTGTTGGCATCAACAAAGCAGAAGTGGTGGTCACTGGATATTTTCTCTTTTTTCTCTCTCCATCCCTGGAGGTTGTTGTGCATGACCAGGCCGTCTGGCACCAACAACCATGTCATGTTCTTATATCACCATATCTCCATTATGTATGTGTCTCCATTCTGATGCTCACTTGTGGCGGTCCGTCCATAGAGGGCGCTAGGGCACCGCCCCACCACTCTTACATGAAGAAGAAGATAGGAATCATCTAAAATAATGTATAAAAACATGGTAATTTAAATGAATGCGCCACACGTTGTAGAGTCCGTGACTACCGTGTATAATCTGCCTTAAAATGTAGTTTAAAAACGTTAACTTCTCTCACTCGTTTACAAGTGACGTATTTCCGGTTTTCGAGCGCACACGTCGGTCTCGTAAACTTTTACTCATAGTGAGACACGCACATAGACACACGCCTGCAGTGCAAAAGATAAGAAAACTCTCGAGCGCAGAATCTTACGCTCGAAGACCTCCCATAATCGAGCGGACATGGCCCGATGCCGGCGGGCCATGTGGACCGGATGGATGCCGGCGGAAACGGAAATGCCACCGCTCGCTTCTATGTAAATTGTGCTAACTTTACCAGTTGTTAATTGCCTGTTTCATCATGAAACACTTTGCCATAAAGCAGCAAACGAAAGACAGATGGAGGAATTACACCAGTTCTTTCTCCAATTGTTGACTTGCAAGTTGTGTTTTATAGCAATATCAAGGGAAGTTTTATCATATTTTATTTTACTGATTGCTTTATATTTATCGTTTGACAATTGTTATTGTGTGTAATGTAGTTTAGCTTGTAGTTGTGATGTATATGCATTTTCATTTTAATGTGTTATGTAATGTTAGCATGTGTTTTAGTGTAGTTTTAACGCGTTTGATCATGTATACGTTATTATACTGTTCATGTAAAAGCCCAACTAGGGACAAGGGTTGCAAACTAGCAATAGCTATAAATTCAACATACAGCACTTCAGTTGCATTATTTGTATTGGAGCTATGTTAACTGTATTGTCCCTTTTTAAATGAACTTCTCTATTACTACTATTTTATAATCCTGATCTACCCTGAAGAGTGACACAGGTGTTTGTGTGCCAGGGTTTGTTGTGAGTTTACGGCATATTTCGGAGCAGTCTCACTCAGGCTTCCCATTGATGACATAGTTTTAAAGCCAAATCTCACAGCAAAGCAGCTTCCTTGTCTGTTGATGCAGTGAAATCTCATTTAAGTGCCACTCACTCATGCTGTTTTCATTGTTGTGCGCCCACACAGGTGGATGTCCTGGTTCCTGACAGACACTGGTGACTGCTGCTGTTTTCCTATTGCTTTTCTACCTGAGGACTTGTGACACACTGTGCTCAATGAATTTACATTTTTATTTTCGGGGGAAATGGCAGGTGGGCTGGCAGGTGTTGGCAGCTGGCACACTCCGCCACCCTGAAGCGACTTTTCCTCAGATATGAGTTTATCTTTGTCTTCCACTCATAGCCCTTCACTGGCCTCCATCCCTCTGCAATTTGCAACTGCTCTTATGCCCTATGTAGTAAAGGTCATTTTAGTGTGTGTGTGTGTGTGTGTGTGTGTTTTCCTGTGCGTGTGAAATTTAGTGGTCTCCTGTGTGTTCCTTACGGGGCTTTCCGGTGTGTGACCTGAGGCACAGAGTGACCCTGATGTGTCAGCTCTGTTTAGAAGAATGAGCATAAAGCTGGTGGACCACCATGACTCACACACACACACACACACACACAGGAAACCTCCTCAGGGCTCTCCCTATGATCACTGTTCCCCGTCCACACACACACAAACACTCCTGACATTTTTCCTTAAAGCACATCTATAGGCTTGCTTTTCTTGGTTGTGGTGTAGTATGACATCACCCTGACACCCACAGGCCTTATGAAAGTTTCTGTCATTTTAAATTTGCGTTTACAGTACGTACATGTTGTGTATGTGTTAGTTGCCCAGCTTGTCCTGTCACAGTTGGCCTGTAGGGCAGATTAGTCTTTGGATGTGTGCTACAGGCTTGTACTGTACAGTATGTATATCATTTTGTACAAGTGCAGAATGAACAAGTGAATTAACCTCCGGGCAAGATAGAGCTGGAAGGCATCAATGTCTTGCAAAGACAATTATTTCAGAGTAAAAGGAGATGGTAAATGTAAATGTATCTATGCTCAAGAAGAAACAACACACACGCAAACCAGCTGAATTTGTTTATTAGTTTCTTTGACGCGAAATCAGTAAAAAGCAGAGCAGTAGAATAAGAAAAGAGACAGAATATACACCACGTGTATATAAAGTATTTACCAGCCCCCTGTAGGACTTAATGTATTGTTTTAAAACACTGAAACTCATTTAATCCACTAACGATGTTTCATATCCTAAAAGTAAACAGATCTCTTCAAAAAGTACATTTTCTATTATGACACATATTCTCAATACAAATCACTAGATTAGACGAAAATTTACTGTTCAGGGGGTAGATTAAACATTTCCATACAAATATAAACAAAACACATTTATCTAGAACAAGTGATAACACCTGGCACCTGTCACTGGGAGTACTACACATGCTGCATGATGGGAGACAACATTCATACAACTGCTGCTGCTTTGGTGACTCACTCACAAATGAATGTCACCCACTGTTTGTGGGTGACAAACAGTGGAAAAGGTTTGATAATTTTACTAAATCTCATGGCTGCAATACTTAAAGTGAGAGTAGCAGTATGCTGCTGGATGAATGTTTGTCTGCAGCAGGTCTTTCAGATAGAGACTTTATTAATCCCGCAGGAAATGAAACAACAATGCAACATTGACGGCGCTACTGGACAGGCAGCCTCTTGAGTCTGTGCCCTTTGTGATGTGACCTTAAAGGCTCATTCCTGTAAGCCAGACTGTTGATTGAAAGGGCCTCTCATTTTATATCAATTTGTAAAGATTATCATTAAAATTTCTCTAATGATGAGCCTTCACAAAGGTCTCCTCATAGTACTTCAGTGTTACAAAACAATAACGGTCGGGCGATACTTTCTATAGGCACTGTAGGTTTGTTACAAAAGAGTGCATTCTCTATTCCTGCTGAACTGCACAGCCACAGCTAATAACACACACAAATATAAATACACTACGGTATATACACATTCACAGGCACAGCTGTTAAAGGTTTTTAAAAACTAACAAATAGCTGAGCCTTAAGATGCCTCACTAATACAAGACATTCTACAGTGCAGCATCCAGCACCTTCTGCTGTCTGAATAAATACAAAAATATCTTTACAACATGAGAACCTACAGGTGGCATACAGCACTACAAGGTAGTGAGGATGGTGGATGTTCTGGTAAGGCAGCTGCTGACAGGTTATTATTTTTAACAAAAACAACAACAAATATATACATATATACACACACACACACAAGTTTGGACTCATGAACTACTGACAATATTGCATTTATGTTCATCTGTTGTGCTTTCAGATTTTTCAGTGGAACCCCTGCGTCCTCATTTGGGGGTTAGATTAACAAATCATAAAAATATGCTATTGAAATGATGGTATTTCATACTGACTCAATCAAACTTGTATGTTTATTCAATTATAATTCATAAAGGACCAACACACAGGAGGCGACTATCACATCAAATGAGTAAATATAAGTGAGAGTGCATGGTTGTTTGTCTCGATGTGGTGCTGTGATGGACTGGTGACCTGTCCAGGGTGTACCCCACCATTCGCCCTACTGTATGTCAGTACATGCAGCATGTTTTGGCCTCAGCGGTAACTCAACCAAACACAAACAAACTTGTGTGTGTGTATGCACACAGGTGCATCTACTGTATGCAGACAAAGTGACATAAGCATTTAAACATGTTGGTCATGCCGTACAAAAAACACTAATCCATCACCTGTCATTTGTCAGCTGTCTCATGGGCCCAGTCAAAATTAATTCTCACTATCAGACATCAACTTTACTTACAATAGCTACTGTTCACTTCTTTGAATTTCAGGATTACAAAACAATCTGTCAGACAGTAGCACAGAGAGAGATAAAAAAAAAAATCACCTACAAACTTCTATTTTCAATATAAAAAAAATAACATTCTCTAAGCACTCGATGCTAGTGCCTAAAATAATCTAAGGTTTTTTGCTCAGCATGTCTTTCATACCTCTGTCCTATTATACATCATTATAATAAAACATGTCAGTGATTATATGCCACACTGACCAATAAAGAGTCCAACACTGAGCACAGACTGGCTCCACGTCGAGCTGGAACGTACAGGGAAAATTCGATTTTTGTTCATCTCGTCATGTTAATGCCACAACTCCAACTCTCTACTGTACATTCACGTAAAACTCTTGTGTGCAGGTTATATTTCACACTGCCACTGTAGTACACACAGGTTTTGGTCCATTTTATATTATACTGAGCAGAACATGCAGCGGTCCATAATCCAGGTGCACAATATGAGAGTCCATTACTCTGTTTGTTTGTCTGTCTGTCTGTCACCACAGTGATGACGTAATTGGCACGTTGAGAGATCATCTGATGAGTCCAGCCACCTGCACACACGCACACACATATATATCACACACTAACATGTAGTTTTATCCTTTCACCCCGAAAATTTGTTTCATAGCCAAGTCCGCTGAGAAATTAGGCTTCCATTTTTCATCCAGACTATAAATGTCTCAGAGCCATGGCAACCAGACATGAGGTTGCTGAGATGACGTCGACAGAATAAGTAGTGGTCAAGAGAGCAAATAAATGTCAAACACACACAAAAAAAAATAAACCAGCATATTAGCTTCAGCTATGACCACAAATCATTTAAACTTTATGATATTTCAACTTGAGTGATCACCTAAAGCTTAACAGTTGTTTTTATAACTCATTAATCTCTTTTTCCCTTATTTTTTTTATTATGTTTTTGATTACGTTATCTACGAATGCTGAAAACTAGATGAAACATGTATCACAGTCCAGAAGCTGTGGCGTTTTGGCTTGATAAATATCTTAAATGGTCCACTAGTTATTTAAAAAAATATATTGATTTTCTGCTGAAGTAGTTAAATCAGTGTATCACCAGTGCATAATATTCAAAGAGTCATTGCAGTCTGATCAGTCTACTCAAGTCATAAGCTACAGTGAGATATACAGCAGCTGAAACACTTTGGATTAATGAGGAAATAGTTCTTCTTTGTTGTCATTTATTCACTTATCCATGTCCTTAGTGGAGCCATTATTCAAAGGTTTACCATCTTTTCACAGATTCCAATGCAATCACAATTACACCTACTTACTTATCAACATCATTGACATTTGAATTCAAACGTATTTAATCTGATATAATAGTCAACGTCAACAGTCAAGAAAGAGTGTGTTATCCAACCGTCTTACCTTTCTTTAAGCAAAGATTATCGAACATCCCTAAAGAGCTGAAAGAGAGAGAATGGTGTGGTTACGACAATGATTGAAAAACAGGATTGGAAACGTGTGAGAGATACATTGTGCATAGAGCAGCTTTACATTGATGTTATAAACTAATCTGTACAGTGGCTATTGTATACTGAACATTTAATAACCCATACTCTTTAGAATATACACTGCATATACAATACATATTCTTAAGATTATGGGGTATTAAATGTTCATCCTCTAAATTAAAAAAAAGAAAGAAATAGATGTTTACACCCAGTAACAACATTTATGTCCACATTTATTCACATTTATGTCTTTGGGCACAAAGGGGCAAATAACTTGGATTTTTATTCTGGAACAACACCTTTTTACTTAATTACTTTGCACTTCATATGAATAGAGAGGGTTTGTTCAAATTAAACTCAATAATTAATTATTCACAATTTCATGCATTATTATTATTCGCGTTGATGTGCAAAGGCCTATAGAGTGATGGATTGACCTAATTCTAGCTCTAATGCTAAAAACAAGTCGCTGTGCAAGTAGTTGTGATGACCATACAAAATGTTCCCACAATGATGGATTTGAATCAAAATGTGTCCTCACAACCTAATATACACATGCATACAAACAAGTGGTCAAGGGGACTATGTATGTGAAGAATTAAACATGCAGTGAATCTCTTTCATCCTCACAAACACACACATCCTGCAGAAACCCAGCATCCAGCGTCTACCGCCGCCCCACCACCAAAGCGATCACTCCTCCTCTCACAATTTCAGCAAATGTACTGTCAAGTGGACGCACTGAGGAGATGTTTATCAAAACAAAATATCTGGGGGGCAACAACCAGGCAACCGCGGGATCGCATTTGTGCCAGTAGATGTGACTGTGCTGCTGCAGTCTGCAGCAAACTAATGAGAGGTGTGTGATGACTACCAACAGCAGGAGGAGACAGCTGCACATGAGACTGTGGATATTTGGTCCCAAAGGACCAGGACTGAGCACTGAGTGAATTATTCTGGATGGCCGCATCTATTTCTCCTATGAGCATAAGAGAAAGAGATGAAGATGGCGAAAATATAATCTCACAAAGAACTAATGATAATGTTTGTCCAGTTCTTGCATGGCATACAATTCTGAACTGCTGTGAAACAAAGTTTCTCATTATTCCTAGGCAAGCACAAGTTCAAATGTACAAATGTTTTCCATGTTTTTGTTGTGTTTTGAAGCCATCTTGGCCAAAGCAACACCATAATAACTCTTGCTCTAATTCTGTTTTCTTAGTTCTTGGTCCAAACCTCCTGCAATAGGCTGATGCTGCTGTCTGCTCCTGTTTACATTATCTGGATTCTTCAACATTTTTAGTAATTTATTCTTTTGACCTCGAGGCTCCTGAAAACACATACTCATGTTTCATAAAGGAGGAGGCATTTAGTCTATTTTTAGTAAAGAACAGACAGTTCAAGAACCCAGATCCTATCATGATGATTAAATCATAGATGAATTATGGTACAGAGATTATTGATCCTGCACAGGTGCTCCCCTCTTTTTTAGTGGCAATTACAAAAAGGAAAACATTTCGGTAACACTTTAGATTAGGGAACACATATTCACCATTAACTAGGCGCTTACTCACATGCATATAAGTAGCATAATAGACCTTTATTAGTAATTATTAAGCACATATTAACACCTTAATCAGGAAAAATCATAATTCATGTCGTAATAGAGGTAGAATAAGGTTATGTAGTATAAGGTGTTAATACATGCTTATTAATTACTAATAAAGGGCTAGTGTGCTATTTATGCATGTTAGTGAGCACCTAGTTAATAGTGAATATGTGTTCCCTAATCTAAAGTGTTACTAACATTTCCCTAATGCGGAGGCTCTCAGGCTCCATCTTATGACTGAAATACTCAAAAGGTACATGTTACACAGCTTATATAAGACAAATGCAAATGAGTTTTGCTTGGGCAAGGATCATGTTTGAGGGTCTGGACCACCTGTTCAGCATAAAATGTCTCTGATTACCTTGTCCCCCATTTAGTCCCAATGATTGATAGGTTGACTCACAGCAAGCGGGTCTTGGCTGAAAGCTGCTACGCTGTTACGCATTTCATTCTCACTGCCACGCAGTGGTATCAGTGACACGTTACCGTGACGCGTGTCTGGTAACACCCGGCTCATCCGTGTCTGCTGCAGGCCATCCTGAGGCCACACATCGCCATCATACTTTAATGAGGAAAGAGCAAAGACAGAGGGGAAAGATTAAGAGAGGGAGCCAAGTGAGATTTTACAAAACAGAAAAGAATAGCATATAACGGGTATGTGAGACTGATTTTAACGCCTGGAACAGAACTTTTCTGTGGTAACAAATGACATAGTGGCATTAAAAAAACACTTCCATGTAGGCTGGATGAAAAATATATCAAAAATATCAAAAATCATAAAATTCACGTCATAAATGGTAAAAGAAATTGTACATATAAGTAATTACTTAAATCGTGTAACTGTTTTTTAAATCTTTGTGTGCATAAAATCGTACCTGAACACTGAGAAAAGTAGCATACCACTCCCTCATTTCCGACTGGCTCTCACAGCAGAGATACCTGCAAATAAATAGAGGGTGATAAAGTGAGGGAGACTGTGTGATAAAAATCTGTAAGTGGTGTGTGTGTGTGTGTGTGTGTGTGTGTGTGTGTGTGTGTGTGTGTGTGTGTGTGGTCGGTCTAGGGAAAAAAAGAGAGGTACAGATGCTTTTGGAGATGAAGGGAAATGCAGAAAAAGACTCAAAAGAAAGAGAGAGGTCATCAAAGACATTAAGTGAAACTCTCCTGTGATGACCGTAGTAATATTGTAAGCGTATAATACAAACACAGAGCATGATCCCAAACAGAAATCCCCACAGATGAGAAACAGTGATGAGAATGATTCACCTCAGAGTCCATGTTGATAAAAAACTGTGCTTGTGTCTCTGTAATTTCTGTGTGTTTGAGCATATTTCACTCGTTTGCAATCACATCATCCCATGACTCACCAGCCATGCTGTGGTGCTGAATATATGAGCTTTATTTATAATTGTTATGACATTTATTCAAGAGCACAAAACAGAAGACACAACAAAATATTGATTAGCAACTTCAGAAAAATAGAATGTACAGTATCCAGTGAACAGAGAGAGAGAGAGAGAGAGAGAGAGAGAGTCAGCACACATGCTGTCACACCACCCAACCACACACACACACCACCGGCGGCGGCAGGTTGACTTCTATTCATTTGGACTGCATAAACAAATCGTTATCTCAAGCCTTAAACGTAACCTAACCCAAATTTTAACCCAACACCCCAAACTTAACCAGTTTCTCAGAAATGAGGTTCTGTCATTAGAACTACTGGTCCTGACAATGTTGGTGTTTATGTCAAAAAGAACACTCAGCACAAATACACACACACACCCATTGGCCCTAAAGTTTGCATCATTAGGGCCAACAGAGCTCATTAGTGGAGGTAGAGCTTTAAAAACAGGACAATCGCTCTTTTCAAGTGCAGATACAGACCAACATTTTCTTGTTCATTTACTGTCCATGCATTTAACTGCACCTCTGATTTAGACCATCAATAAATGCAGAATAATGGATTTCCATGAAGCCAGAGTTGAAAATTTACATAATATTCAGAAAATGTGTCAGGGTCTCTTAACTCGCAAAAATGTGCTGATGAAATAGTGCAACAAATGGGAAAAAGAAAAAAGTAATAGGGAAGGAAAATGAGTAGTAGTAGTAGTAGCATTTGCTTCCATTGATATTTTTAAAAATCCAATTTATTTTTTAATTACAACCACTCCTTCCTCGCCATGTTATCTTTCACCTGCAGTAAAAACAGAATGCCTAACTCAGTGCGAGTGCACCAGTCTATCGCATCTTCAGTGTGACACTTTCTCTCTACCTTCCACTTTTTCCCCCATACCTTGTTTATTTTTCTTCCACACATTCTCCCTCTGCAAGTGTCTCTTCGGTTCAGTTTCAGTTATGTTTTTTTCTTTGCGAGGGTCATAACAATGAAGTGTAACCAGGAGATGATACCGCCTATAGCATGACGAGAACATTACAACTGCAGATATCGACTGCGGCTGTCAGTGGACTGCCTGCTATAAATTAACACATGAGCACGGGGATGTACATTAATATTCGACAGAGGGACACATATACGTAGAAAGATTTACATGTGAACAGACCTAGATAAGAATAGAGACATGAATGCAGGGTGTGAGATTCCCTCCTGGGTGGAAATGACCTCTCATGTGTGTCTCTCTCACACAGTGATCTGACCTGTTTTTTTTCCTCCTACAGAGAATACTGTCAGCTTTCTCCAACATTCACAAATGTGATCACCCTTCCACTCAAAGAAAAAAGGCCCTGCCACTGAACATTAGGATGGCAAGCATGTCAAAACTACTGTGTAACTTTGCACTGAAGGCTGCATGTACTTCTGCAGATAGACACGTCCAAAGGCCACGTTAGAACAAGGTGTGGACAGCAGCATTGTGAGTATGTCACCATCACATGGTCATTTTTATGTGATGCATATATGGTAATTCGCTTGACATTTAAGGAAATTGGAGAGTTCCAATTAGATTATCGATTGTTGCACCCAAAACACAAACACTGACACTGATCATCACACGACATATATTAATAATGAAGACCGTTAAATGCACTTGTGCCTCAGATGATTTACAAAGATTGTTAAACTACACTCACCAGCCTTTCTATCAACATGAATCAGTCTGGCCACTTTCTTCTGACCAGCCGCTCTCCAGATATTTTTTTTTCTATAAAGCCTACACATGGCTTGTGTAAAATCCCAGTAGATCAGCAGATCCTGAAATACTCAGACCAGCTCGTCTAGCATCAACAACCATGCCATGTTCAAAGTTACTTTCTTCCTCATTCTGATGCTCCATTTGAACTTCAGCAGATCGCTGCGACCATGTTTAAATGCCTTACTGCTGCTGCCCTGTGATTGGCTAATGGCTGATATTTGCATTAATAAACATATAAACAGTTGTACTCAATAAAATGGAGTGTATGTCAAGGCAAATTGAGGTTTAGTTAAAGTACATTGAGTGAGTGCACATCACCATATACAGGACAGGACTGGAAGGGAGATGGGATTTCAAATGTACAAACACATGGTCCACACCTTTGAACTTTGTCTTTATGTGAGCTGCAAACAGGTTAAAACTAATTAAGTGATTCGATATGATCTGTTATAAACTTTCTCCATCTGAAATCATGCAGCAGTGAAGTTCAGAGAGCAGAGCAATACATCAAATCTGTGTTGAGCTGGGGTTTATTCCAAAAGACACGGACAGCTACTCACCACTGCTGCCTCTCTTGCTTCTTACTCTCGCACACCACTGTCAGTCCCCAGCTAGAAACAGACAGAGAACAAGGCAGACGGATAAAGATCGTTACAGCAGCTCTTCAACTGCAGCAGAAAACATGATTATTGGACCTAGCTTGCCCCCTAGTGGTCAAACTCTCAAGAAGTCTGTGGGAGCTTTTTTAGATAGGTTGAAGAAGAGAAGGCATCCAGAATAAGACTTCATTTTAGCAGTAAATTGCAACTTTAAATTATTCTCCCCGTGTGTGTGTGTGTGTGTGTGTGTGTGTGTTACCCCGAGACCCTCTGTTGGAGAAACTGATGCTTTTCTCAATCTGGATTTAATTTAAAAGCATATACTTAGGATTCACAACAGAGAGACAAGAGTGATGGGTCAATGTTGACCAACTCTGATGGCCTTCCATTTTTTTCTGTCATGATTTTAAGTGACATCAATGCAACCTGTATCTCTGTGGCTGCACTGCACATCCAACACTTACCAGGTGGGAGGACGAAGCCTCTTCTTGATACCTAAATACACCTTGAGATTTTTCACTTGCCAGTCACGTTCTGTACGGTTACTCTGAAACAGAGAGTGCGAGAGAAGGGAGCAGAGTGAATAAGTCAGTGACACACTACGAAACCAGTAGCAGAAGAAGTCAGAAAGGTTTATTCGTCTGTCAATCTTACTCTGACTTCCTTGTACATTCTGAGCAAGCTGGAGTTGAGGATGAAATATCGGTCATTGAAAGCCGAGGTCAGACCCAGGCCCAGGATGCTTCGCTCCTCTCTGAATTTCATCATCCCATGTTTAGATGCATCCACTTTACTGCCTTGAAGAGTAATATTAATAATAATGTGGTTAAGACCAACAAAACAACCAAGATATTTTGAGAGGACAACATTTTGTTGGCAATTAGTTTGTGTGTTTACTTAGGTATACGATCATTGACTCCAGAGCGACGTGCTTCTTGATGAGCAGATGGGAGTCTGTGCCAAACGCATGAAGAATGGGTAAAACTCGCTCCTGATAGTGCAGTGGTCGTTCTAGGGGAGGCACGAAGAGCCACAGTAAACACAGGGTGATAGAGAATCTGCAGTAGCCTTGAATCATTTCTTTACATGATGCAGAGCAATGTTTCCAGCATTAAAACAAGAGAAAAGAGAGAGTGTCATGCTCAGATAAAACGACAAAGCTCCAGGGAACCACGATTGGCAGCATGTGATTTGTATTTAAATAACAAAATAACTATTTTGTGTTTTGATTCTAACAAACCATGGACCCCAGGACTTGATTTCTATTCTTCAAGAAACAGAAAAATCCCCTCTAGCTCAACTCTTTCTAATTTCCTTCCTTCATTAGTATATTTTTTTCATTTCCTCCTGTAGCACCAGCAGGAAGGTTTTCTAAAAATTGGGAAGTCTGCCAATTTAGAGTTGCTGGCATTTGATAGGCCACATACGGGCTTCCCTGTTGGGAACCAGATGTCCCAAATACCAGGCTGAAAACAAACCATGTCACATAGTCACTATGCTTAGAGTGATTTTATTGCCTTGGGTTTGTGTCACTTTTGCCAGCTCACATTGCAGGTTGAATAAGGAGTTTCACCACAAGCTGTTTATATGGCTGTGTGAACCTGGTGTGCCAAAATAGAAATTTAAAAAGATATTGGTGGAAGGACATTACTAAATAATTACATTTCCTTGCACAAAATGTCTCTTACCCATTTCCTCCTTGTTGCTAACCTCCCAGCAGCTCCAGTACTCATTGTCTTTAATGCTGATGTTGCGCCGGTCAAGGACCTCACATGTCAGCTCTGCTGCTGTCATAGAACCAGGGATCTAAGAAGAGAATTTACACAATTACTTTAGTTAAGTCTGTTACCACAGGAGAGAGTGACAGAAGCTAGTTTGTTTTGGCGTTACTTATTGTCCATTACACAAGAGAAGAACTGGACATCAAAAACGTAAAGTTCAGATCACCTTCACATGTTGCTCTACTGTGTCTGTGTTTTCCTCCTCCAGGTACACGGTGCAGATGAAATGACCTCCAGGCTCAGTACTCTGAGGTGACACACACACACACACACACACACACACACACACACACACACACACACACACACACACACACACACACACACACACACACACACACACACACACACACACACACACGAAACTCATTACAGACTGTGATTAAAAATGAAATAAACAGAGCATAAACTTACACTGCTCAGTCACAACATTAAAACCTTAGAGGTACCCTTTTTTTATTGGTGTAAATGTAAATTTGACGTTATTTTTTATGGTTTAAAGTGGTCAAGATTTAATAATGTCACATTTTGACATGAAGTTTTGACACTGAACAACAATGAAACAAATCTTACACCACTTATTGTTATTCGAAATATGCACACCAACAAAGATACAGTTAAGTCCATCAAAATTGTCTTCATACAAATTAGTAAAATAAAAAAAATGATGCACGTGTGACTTACGGGAAACTTTGTGTTGAGTTTCAGCCTCATGTTTATGATAGCATTGATCTCTTTTAGCTGCTTCTCGAGCTGCTGCTCCTCCACCTACAAACACATATGCACACATTTGTTCACATATACACACATACAATGGATCAGTCAACAGCTGACATAATACTTTAATTATAACGCCAACCTGTGCGTTTTAATCTGAAATTCCCACTGGCACTGAACACTGTGTTTTTCCTTAATCATCAGGAAATCTGACCATCATGTTGAGCTAATGCCATTTGCATGAAGCTTTATTTTTATCTCCTCAAAACAAATTAATGCAGTTAAGATAAAAAAGAGGCTGTCTTTCATTAGAAGTACAATTTGACAGTGACTGCAGGGATTTCATCAAATCTCATGAGAGGAAATCCCATCATCGCACAGTTCCTTCCTCTCACCATAACATCCTTCTCAATTTACCATCTCCCTTTCTAGTGAAGTTTCAGGAAACCAGCAAAATGTGCAGTAAGAACATAACACCAGCTTGTTACCCCACACAGTTAAGTACAATAGATAAGATCAGTTTATATTTACAAGATAAGGATGCTGTTCATTTAAATGCCATTGCCATTTACTGATGTCACCACTTCAATTAAATGTATCAAGTTTAAGAACAAATAGTTTTTGCCCCGTTATTATTGCCCTGACCATAGTGAGTCTCACCATAAATATGAGTGTGTAGTGCTGTATGAGGTCTTCAACGGTGCGGCCAGCAGTATAGTCTTTCCCATCTGTCTGAAACAGGGTGGGGCCGAACACTATAGCCAGGTTGTGGAGGTTCATTTGGTTCTGGTCTGAAAAACACTGCACGCTGAAATGCATGCAGTGAAAATACACACTGGTATGAACATACAGCGAATAGAGATGTAAGTGGATCTATGCTTGTGTCTGTATCTCACCAATACAGGTGGTTGATAAGGGCTTGTAGTGTAGCCTTGTTGACATGAGGCAGTCTGTTGAACAACTGCTGGTACTCTGAGATTTTCATTTTCTCATCCTGAATGGCTGCATAAGAAGGGAAAGATTTTCAATACAGAGTGAACATAATAAACAAACATACTAAAACTATTAAAGTGACAGAAAACAAAAGACAGAGAGAAAGATAGATAAATACAGTGTGTGTGAGAGACAGAGGCCAACACAGTGCGAATAAAAAAGTGACAAGCTCAGGAGCATTAGGAGCATATTCTCTCACGGAGAAAACAAAATTCATGAATTATTTTCAATTCTCATCAGTTGTTTGCCACCGAATTTGCCTGAAGACATCTTACACCGGAAGCAAGAAAATAGACCTTTCTGTCCAAATCAAGGTCCGTGGATACAGAAAAACCAAGACAATTTCCATTTTATCCACTATACTGGGGGGCAGTAGAATATTAGCATACTACTAATACTTAGTACATTAAATAATCCTATATAAAAACTGGAGAAGGCAAATTCTGAATTGAACTGAACTGAACTATGAATTCAAGTTTCTAATTGAATGTTTATAAAGAATTTAAAAATGTATCCAAAATGTTTTGAGGGTTGGAAATACTGTATATCCAAGATCCCCGAGGGCAGTCACGGTGATCATATCAATGAAATACCGCAGTCTGAACAAGACTATTGCAGAGGAAGACGAGATACAGCACAACCTCACATGATGGCACCTTGCATTAATACTGGTTCCGGCAGACACAATGGCCACTGCAGCTGTGGCTTAACAGGTGCTGTATGATGAGCATGATGAGCTGATGTGGTGTGACAATGTATTGTGTCAATCTGTGACTTGCCCTGTGTCTACTACTGCTCTCTACCACAACTTGACTGACTTTTGCTTTTGACTACTGTGACTATGAATCTTACTGTCTAGCATTTGATGTCATTTCTCTAGCTCTCAATATCTGGAATAGGCTGAAGATTCCATGCAGTTTGAACTGTAACTGTGAAAAATATGTGATAGTCATTAAAGAGCTAAATATAGGAATGAAAGTCCCTATGTTTTGAAGTTTGAACGAAGCTTCTACATTGAAGCATGAAAATAAGTGTGTCTGATGTGTGCATCATTTGACAGAGTTGTTTTTGAGAAAGAGAGTATGAAAATTCTGGATAGACAGAATAATAATATCCTAATTGAGCGGAACTTTTTGTAGTTCGAACAACGTTTCTATGTTGAAGTTTGTGGAACAAGTTAACGGACAAATAAATGACAGAAAAGAAGAAGTAGCAAAAGAAGAAGTAGCAAAAAATGGCTGCTGCAGATCAGGATACAGTGGGAACAATCCCACTAATAAAAGAATTTGCATAGCTATAAAAAATTAGATGCAAGTGGAAAATGTGTTTAATGTGGTTGAAGTGAACTGAGCCATCATAAAATTAATCTTACCAGCTGCGCTGAGCCAGCTGCTGGAGCTCTCCGATGTGAACAGTCCTTCCTCTAACTCCCTAAAGAAGCGCTTGAGTGTGTTGGAGACATCGTCCACCTGGTGATCGCCTTCCCTCAGATGCACGCTGCGGGCATCACGTCGAAATTTATGGCACAGTGCCGCCACGCGCGAGTTCACACCACTCTTGCGATAGATTCCCTCAGATGTCAAGCCTAAACAAACACAAAACATAATGTCAAAAATCAAGAAATGTATAGAAGTACATGTGGTTAATCTTAAATAGGGACATACGTCTGATAACTAAATAACTAATAAATTGCCTTAAAATAATAGAAGGGCCAGTATGAATTACGAAATGTCAAGTAATCTCAGCTAAAATGCCTTATTTTCTAGAAAATGTAAGTTGCATTCAGCAATGTAAGAATGTAAAGCTGCTCCTGTGATATGAACACAAACATTAGGGCAGAGTCTGTCGTCATTCTGAGGAGAGCTTTTTTTAATGTACTGTTCGAGTTGCTGTGATTCTGAATATGCATTCTGTGTCTGTGGACATCTCTGTATAGCTCTCACCACCACACTGAGTGATGTAGCCAATGCAGCTATGAACGATGACAGGGATATCAGTTTCTGTGAGCTGCTGCTGGCTCAGTGTGTCTCCTCCACTCCCCGCGGCCGTTCGGATGGCGGCACACCAGCCTGCAAAATCCAACTTCCTCTCTCCTTCCATGTACAAGGCTCTGAAGAAAAAAGACCCCAGTAACAAATTAGGGCACAAAGTGTTTCACGGGTGGGACTGAGAGCTTATACAAGGATTCATTAAAAAAAAAATTAAACATAGCCAGATATTTGTTCTTGTCCTCTCACCTGCCTTTCTCTACCAGAACCAGTACTTCATTGTCCTGTTGGGTGGCTGTTACATACAAATACATTGTCATTGTTATCATTTTTAAAGCGGAATAGCAATCAGAGAAGACCTGAGGGTCAAACCATTTGATAAATGTTATGTGTGAACTTTACACTATGATTGCAGAAGGAGTTTACATTTGTCACTCACAGAGTTCATTAAGTTTACGGAGGTGGATCTCCTCCCACTGGTCACCCTCCAGAAGGGCATGAAGTGTGGAGCCCACCAGAGCAAACCAACCAACTTTAGATGTTTGTAGATTCAAGCCGTCTTTATATTTCAGCCTCCCGATCCGCTCAAAACCCATCCTCAATAATGGTTCTGCAGTGGCTGGGATAAAGCTCTAAAGATTAAAAAAAAGGAGGGAGGGGACATTGTGATTCAGCATAAATTGTTCTTTCTCTATTCTTTAGTGATAATTCAAGTTAAATTATTAAAAGGAAGATTTCACATAGGGTTTTGTATAATACATCACAGGTGTATGTGATGTGAGTCATGGCATGGTCAGCAATTACTACAAAATTCACTATCGAGTTATACTGTATTTGTGGCTAGAAATGGATGTGCTGTCCATCTCCCCTCAGAAATCATGATTCCCAGTTAAGTTTTCAAGAAGCCGTGATGATTCTTGTGAGGAAACACGCGCAAAAGTTAATTCAGTCAGTCCTGACCACAGTACATTAATAACCTTAAGGTACAGTGGGACCTTGTGACACATTTGATTTATATAACATTTAGAGAAAAACACATTTTGCTGTATCTATTTCAGAATGAAGAATAATCTGCATTTTGAGATTAAATAAGCATTAGCTGGCCCAGGCATTTCTAAGAGTATTTCCAAGTTTTACATTGTGGTAAATGTAAACCTGCCACTTAACAGAGTTCTTCAACTTCAACATATAAAACTATTACTGATATCTGAAATGTAAGGTTCCAGTTGAGGAGGGAGATAGAGAATGTATGTTTGTGGTTCCAAAATTGAGGATATATTTGGTACTTACCTTGGCAATAGATTTCACCCATTCTTTGTGGCTATCTGCATTATCAGTGCCAAACAGATAGAGACGCTCTGACTCGGAGTAAATTTCAAAGGTACTGTCATACCTATAGAAAAAAGAGAGTCAGGACGAATAGGAATATATAAATAAGTGTTGGCTATGTATTTATTTACATATGTATTGTAATTAGTAATTAGTATACAGAGAGACTAGCAGCACACTGGATGAATGTTTACCAATGTTTATCTTGCGGGTCGACAGCCAAACAGACGATCTCTGAAGCTTTCAATGTCCCGTTAGGGTTTGAGTTTTTGTCACTCTCATAATAACTGAAGGTGCCATCATTCAGTGTACACCAACGGCGACTGAACTCTACATGGATGAACAATTCAACAGCACAATAAAAATCATAACAGTGCAAGTGGCATTTCCAGACACTATTTCTTTGTGTGCAATTGTGAAAATATCTTTATAAAGTATAGTGCACAGCATCTGCGTGTATACCCTCTTTTCCCTTGCGCTCTGTGACAGCCCGAGCCATGGATGCAGTTTTGTAAAGGAAGCCGTTATGAGACACACTAGGTGGTGGTGAATAATGTTTGGCCTCCATGACCCTAACCACGTCTGACTGTGGCAGATCTAAACAAAAACAAACAAACAAAAAAAATAGTTCAGGCCTAAAACAAACATGGGTATAGTCATGAATGTGTGTTCAGAAATGACTGTAAAAATGACATGCGTGAAAAACTATAGAACAATTTTTTGAAAACTGAATTAGCATTCCTTAAACAATCATTTTGAATAAATGACAATACAGACAAAAAAAATATGTATACTTTACCTGTGCTGAGATTGTTTCTAATTAACTCAGCCTGTAAGGGTTGTGCGTGTGCGTTGGCCAGGGAGAAAGGGGAAGGCCAGTTGGTCTTTCCAGTTGAACAATTGACATCTGCCCCACAGAAGATCAGACTTATTGTCTCTAACAAATCACTGCACTGAACATTGATACACAGAGCCTAGGGAGAGGCAGAAAGGAAGAGACAATAAAAGTATTATTAAACAAATTAACCTGTAAAAACAGTATAACCAGGAAATGGTTATCACAAGAGAGCCCAACTTTAAATCTATGGATGGAGTTTACAATGGACATGGAAATGGGGGGGATAATTGCATTTGTTAACCATAAATTGAAGAAAATTTGTTTCATACTGGGAGAACTGTGTCAAATATGTCACACCCCATAGGCCTGATTTTATTTTCACAAACCAATGACTGCTGTATGAAAAGGATCACTCCCTACCTGTACATAGCTGTATTGTTGTTGTTGTGTGTTTTTCTCTTCTTTATTTAGTCATAAACCAAAAGTATTATTTGGACATTTGGAGCAGACAACAGATGTAAGATGTATGCATATATGTTATACCGGATGTGAATATCTGATTCTGAATGTCAATAAAAAATAAATTACAAAAAAAAAGGTAGTAGATAAACCTATACAAAAATAACAGATTAACATAATAATGTGTTGTCTGTTAGCATAAACAGAATACAAAATGATGGCTTTGAATGTAAATCGGATACTATACATTTGTAAACATACCTTTTGTGTGCTAACAGTGAAAAACTGTGTTTCAGTTACACAAGCAAACCAAGATTAGAATCACATTATTACAGCAAATGCAGGATTATACACTGCCTGGTGCTATGATCTAATCTGATCTGATCGTATGTCATCTGAGGTCAAGTGACTTCCTAAATGTACTGAATGACGAGTTGGGCCTATTCCAAGATGACGGTGCCAAGATTCATCAGACTCAAATTGTGAAAGACTAGCTCAGGGAACACGAGTCATCATTTTCACACATGGATTGGTCACCACAGAGTCCAAACCTTAACTGACAATCTTTGGGATACACTGAAGAAGGCTTAATACAGCAGTACAACTCTTCCATCATAAATATAAGATCATGGCAAAAACGCGTAGCATACCAATGTTTCCTGAATTTTCTATGTTGCAGCCCACTTTTAAAAGATGACAATTGATGACCCAGATTTCAGTATAAATTGTGAGATTTGTGCGTTGTATGACATTTCTGACAATTTTTTACTGCCATCTCTGCAATACCTAATATTATTTTAAATAGATGAACCACACAATACCATGAGATATTTAGTATGTTTGATGAATAAATCAAAAACTTCATTCAATCTACATCTTCATACATCTAATAACTTTTAAATCAATGCATACATTTTTAAAGTCACTTGCACTATTTCTGTAGCACAACAGAGATGAGACGCTGAGAGAAGATAAGAGAGAAAAAAGACAGAATGGATAAACAAGGGGGGGGGGACTTGGGTGAGCAAGGCAGGAATCCAATTACAGCGAGACAGCGAAGGAAAGTAAGGGAAAAAAAATATGTAACAATGATACAAAACTGATGACATTCACACCAAAGGCCCTGCAGCTGCTGACAAGGCTTTAATCATGTGATGTGATTCGCTGTCATTGTTTTGGTCGAAGGGAAACTGGTGTCACAACTAAATTAGGCACTTATAAAACTAGAGAGCTGCCTTTGGACGCTAAACAGGAAATGCGTCAATGTATGAAAAGAGAAGAATGCTATGTTTTTACAGCGGAAGAAGTCAGACACACACGCGTGCGTGCGCACACACACACACACACACACACACACACACACACACACACACACACACACACACACACACACACACACACACACACACACACACACACACACACACACACACACACAAGGCTGTCTTCTCTTAAAACCAATAAGCTCATTTGGATGAGATTGAGAAATTCCACAGCACTCTGTCACACATACAGACAGGATCCCTCCTCTATTTAAGTACTACTGAGCCGCTATATACACAAATACAAACAAAACAATTAACAAAGATTTAAATTGCACAAGACATCCTCTAAGACACACCGAGACAGGGTGCATTTCTGTTTCTCACAAACCATCTGGCCTGTAACACACATACAGTCAACTTCAATCATCTCATCATATTTAGGTGGTACAGAGCTTTCACGTAGGACCTGGTGATCAACACTATTTCAAGTGGCTTTCTAGGCATATCAGTGGTCAGCGATATTAGTTACTAGTATTAGTTAGCAAATATACTGATAGATATTAAATAATCTTAACATTATGTAGTATTTCACAGAAGGCACCAACATAATAATGAATAATAATGATCCATTTTATGTTAGGCACCGAGTATTAATATAATGAAATGTTAAAATTGTGTAAAATCAGTATATACAGATGTTTAAAACCAGAAGGATCAATAAAACAAATCAAAGTGAATATGCCAGTTTAAAAATAAATGTGTTTGAAAATTTAATTTGAGAGTGGAAAGAGAGAGAGTCAATATTACAGATGTGGGGAGGGAGTTCCAGAGGCAGGGGACAGAGTGGTTGAAGGCTCTAGAGCACATGGTATACATCCTCAGTAATCCAACACAATTTGGATAAGGTTTATAGCAAGTTAAACGGACCTGATTTTTTATAAAGAGAGATTTGGGACTTTTACTTGCACAATAAAGAAGCATTATCTAGTCCTGTTTACTAGATTTACTGAATGTGGACTTAAAAGATGTCATTAAAATGAATTCTCTATTTGACTTTTTCAACAACTTTGTCTTAATCAGTGGTATTAATGATGTAATGTTTTTACTTTTGCTACATTAGTTTAAATTATTATTATAACCAAATAAGAAAAGAACATGGCCACGGCTGTTGCCACACAGAGGCACATCATTTGAATGAGATATTGGACATTTTTATAAAAGCAGCTGAAAAACAAAATCTAATCTTAATAGGCCAGCTTTCTTTTTGTTTTGACTGTTCTGTTTTACACTGAACAGAAAGCAGCAGAAATTTCAGAGGGCTGGTAGAAACAGTAAACGAGTAACACATGTATTCAGGGTCAGGAGAAGGAAACTACGTCCAACTACGCAAAAGAAAAAAGGTAAGAAAAAAGGTAGCAATGCACGGTAAGAGAGTTCAAAAGAAAAACCCTGAAAGAACAAAGAACACTAGGATAAGTACATTAGGGCCACAATGCCAGCATAGCAAGCTAGATCTATGTGACACCATGTGCTGTGTTGTTGCAGAGCCACATTTTTATCTACACTTCACATTGACACCATACATTCTCTTCCTTTACCTGGGGACATGAGTTACCTGCATTATTGATCTGTTTTCCTGTAGTTTTGCTTTGGTCTATTTTTAACTCTTTCCTTAAAACCTTAATCCAATATATCCATCACAACCAGAGTGCCTTGGGCCAATGATAAGACAAACATAAATAAAAATAAGTCGAAATTAAAAGATAGACTATGAAATGTAGATATCAAGTATGGATGATGTGAGGACACATTCCCAAGACACTAACAAACAGAGCAATGTACACTTGGACATAAGGGTAAAAGCAATGTTATATGTAGGTCAATGTACTGTAATTTATCAATGACCGACCATGTTCCCTCTGACCAAGTGAACCAATCAGAAGAAAGCACACTGAGGAAATGGTTTGTTTGAGTGTCTGAAGACCTCACGCCCTCCAACATCTGCTGCCTATGAAACAGGGAGTAATGTAATAAGTCAAAGAGAGAGAAAAAGAGAAGGGAATTCAAGAGTCTTACCCAATTTCCCCTGAGAGATGGAGAGAGGGGAGAGACGGAGAGATTGTATCTGGGTGTGTCTAAAAATCACAGACCTCCATCTGGCCTCAGCAGTTACAAAGGGCAGATTTAGAGGAAAGAAAAGAGATGAGAGAAACAGGAGAAAGAAAAATATTGTGATGGGAAGATGAAAGCATTTCAGTCAAGTACACTAATCACAGACTGATTGTACTTGGCTACAAGCTCAAAATGATATAACACATGCACATGCGGCACAGACGGGAAGACTTGCACTCAAATCTGACATCGACTTCCAGCCAAAGCTACACCTACATTTATATGTGTGCATATGTTCATATCAATTCCAGATGGAGCAGCTAGCCACATTATTTTCCTGCATTACCTCACCAGGCAGATGAAGGAGGGGAAAGAGAAGAATGAATACGACATGGAGGAAAAAAATCCAAAAGTCAGACGGTGATGGCTAAAATAATAGGATTGTGAAATAAACAATACAACAAGTCCCATCTCCAGTTGATCTTCCAGTGGACATGAAGGGAATTTATGACATTAAATCCTACAGTGTGAATGAGGAAATTAGGACTCAACCCGAAAAAGATCAGACAAATCACTGAGTAACAACAGGAAATGGAAATTCTTCTATGTATTAGCCACTTTCCAAAACCATACGGGCATACAAAACAAACCCATAAAGAGTTTTTACTACGGCTTCAGCTATTCTGTTTTTCTTTCATAAACACTATAACAGGCTGAATGTCACTGGTATGTGGTCAACACAGACATATAATAGTTATTAGTAAGTGGCAAGATATTACCTTACCCTAACTGCTATTTTTAAGCTCATGAATAAAAAACACATGTAAAATAATGCCGGATCATAACTGTTGAAACAAATAGCTTTGTTTGAATAAATGCATACTGTGAGTTATACGTGTGATAGCTCACTGTGCATCCACAAGTAGCTGGGTTTCACAGTGTCACTGTGTACATTTCTCCATCAGAGATTTTTTTTCACACTCCACCCTGTGCCTTGGTTACTTAACTCTTTCACAAACGCATTAAGGAAACCACTGAACAACAACAAAAACCCTAGCAATCTGATGTAAAAGGCAAACATCACTCCAATGGCATAATACCAAGGAGAAAAACAGACTCATGGCTGTCATTTTTATATCCAACACATGTGGTAAAAATACACCACACACTGATTATATCTTCTATATTATGTTCACTGTATTCTTGCATAAATGTATGTTGAATGAAAGACTGAAGTGTGCAGAAAGACTTACAATATTTAAGGAAAGAAAAATCAAAAGGCAAAGAGAGGCAAAAAAACAAAACAAACGAGGAAGAAGACAAAACTTTTCTCTGAATGGACAGAGAACACATGGGTGGACACACACGTACGTACACACACACACACAGAGGGAGAGACAGGCAGAGCGGGCAAGACAGACAAAAATGTAAGACATGCATACTCATATATTAATATGCATATAAATGTGTCAGCCTACTCCACTGAACAACATACTGTACACACTCTATTGCACTCTCACTGACGTGGAGCTACAATACAGTTCCAAAGCAAAACCCACAAGCATTAAAATACAGGTTTGATAAACTACACTGTGATCACATACTCCAAAGTCCACTGACACACATTCCTGTGCTTGCACTAACATACCACATTGAACACATACACATTCTCACATTCTACACATTCTCTTCCTTTCAGAGCTAATCAATAATAACACACATATGCACAAATAATATTCACTGCCTTTTCCAAAAGCTCTGCTCACACACACTTTACCTGCAAGCTTTCAGCATTTGTCAGCCACACTCAGACAGCTTACCAGTTGTCACAAACACACAATCAAGTCACAAATGTAAAAAAAAGTGATGCCTTAGTCTGACAGAAAGTTAAGGAAAAACCACTTACAGATCAGAAAATAGTCAAGACTGAAGAGATCAACTTTCCTCGGCAGTCCCAGCCAAACAATAAGGAAGACAGGAGCAGAAGGAGGAGGAGGAGGAGAGGCGGAGTTACGACACATTCCAGCTGAAGCAGTGAGTAATGATGTCACAATTTGGAAAAAAGGGGGAAAAACAAGAGAGGAAAACGGAGAAGTGGGGCTAAAAGAGACTAGACCAACATACCTGGAAGTAGCCCAAGGACACTTGAATAATAAACATACTTGAGTGTGGGTGACCATCACTGCCTTGTCATATATACAGAAGAAATGCAAATCAAAGTAACTATCTGTCTTAAATTAGGGGAAAGTGTCACCAAAAAGAAAAGCTCAAGAAAAGACATTTCCTACAGATACACTAAAGGAGTTATGTTGAAAATAGTAAAGAGAAATAACTATCATGAAGAGGGACTGACTAGAGAGAGGAAAAAAACTGCAGCTGAGCAATTTTAACAAATACAACCACCTGTGGGTATGTGTGGGATGTGCAAAAGGAGATAAAGAGAATTCTTTCTCACACATACACACAAAGCTGAAAAGCAAAGGGGAGGAAAAATAGAACACACAGAGTCAGGTGCTGAATGTGACTAACTCACACTCTGTGTCTGTGAACAGTCAACATTGTTTGGGGTAAGTGGGCTGAGCAGCTAATGAGAGTCTGAAAAGCTAGACATTTACTCCACACAGTGTAGCATGACCACATCACAAAAAAAAACTCAACTTTAGCCATTCACTGATGTGGACACAAAGACTGATAATGTCTATATATTACAATGTTTCCCCTGTATGTTACAATGTTTGTTTAACATTGACATAAGAATGTTGTCAGTCTATTATTTATTTACGACTATGAATGTCAGTGATCACTGCAACTGGTTTTACCAGTAATATTAGGTCAGGTTTAATAGAGTCAGGATCAGGATATTGTATACTGTAAGTATAAGGGTAGGTCACACTAAAATACTTGAGACTTAAACTAGATATTTGCACAGTCCTGTACGCAACTAACTGCACATGCAAAACCCAGTCACAGCTAAGCCTGTGACCTTCTGTTAGACATTTACACAAAGCTGCAGGTAAAAATCATCAGGGAGGCACTGCATTGGAACTGGAACTGGAACTGACAATACTACATTCAGTAGCAATGTGCTTCAGAAAGTATATAAAAGAATTAATTCAATGTAAGTTGAGAGGTTGGATTAGTCATTGCTGAACCAAAGTTCAAATCACAGGAGGCAAACAAATATTCCAGCAAATAATCATAACTGCTCTTGACTTACATTGTCAAGCTCTTTCTGGTTTCCATACAGCGGATGGTACTTTCTGTATTTTCCCTGGCGGTATTTGTTGGTGATGAAGCGTCTTCTTTCATCACTACAGCTAGAAGGTGTCAAAGCCTCGCTGGGTGGGACATTTGCTGCCCAGAAACTGTTTACCCGCTCGTTGCCTAGCATCACGAACACCTGCATCACAGGTAAGGTATATATTTCCACATTATGAAGGGCAGGAGTCATGTATGGTCATACAGTAGATGTGTTCTATTGATACACACATTAATATTCTATACTTTTACCTGTGTACATTATTATAACAAGACTAATTACAACACCTTGCAGGACTAAAATATTATTCTATTATACATTATACGTATAATATAAGTGTACCTAATAACATGGTACTACTGTATTAGTAATGAAGGCCTTTTAATGGCAGCTCAATACCTTGTTCAAAACATTTTCAACTTAACTCAAGCAAGTCCAGTCAGTCGCCTATAGCTAGCTACAGTAGAAAACTAACTGGGATATTTTATCTTTTCTTTTGCCTTAAAAAACAACAAAACTTCAGTATACTTGGGTGTGTGTGTGTGTGTGTGTGTGTGTGTGTCTACCTGTATTAGTTCCTCTGTCCAGACTTTCCTGTCCATCTTTAGACTACGAACTTTTGAGACACTAGGTCCCAGTCCTCTGTGCTCTCCTGAAAAACATACACAAACACACACACACACCACTCACTCGTTACATCACGACTACGTGAATACTGTGAAATTTTACCTTTCATTAGTGTTTTTATACTGGGCTAAATTGTATTTGTCTTGGCTGTCGTGGCAGCATACAGCAAAAAAAACAAACTGAAATATTTTCACAATGAAAAAAGTACATAGACGCACACAAAAACAAAATCTAGACCACATCAAAACAGACACACACAAACCTGCGCATTGTTTGCAGACCACCACACACAAGTTGATGGCTGCCCACTCTGGCTTGGGTGCCTGACAGTCGGCACAGAAAATGTTGCTTGGCTCCACCCAGATCCGTTCTGCCACCTCGCGACTGGACAATGCCTCATCTATGGCTTTGCGCATGGCGTCCACCCACTGCTCTCTATGCTGCTCTGCCTCTGCTATGAAACTGTTGAAAAAGACAAACGCACGGCCGAACGTTAATGCTGACATGATGGGATAACAGCCAGCTACCAAGTGACAGTCTGTGTCAGCCCCGTGAATGTCTGTATCCTTGTGTTTATGAGTCTCTTCCCCAAGTCTGCTCCTCTAAAATACGCTAAAAATACATGAGTCAAAGACTGGAAAATATGAACATATAGTGTACACCCAGAGACAGATCTGTGGCTTGATCCAGACTCAAGTCTGCATCCTTCCTCTTCTCATCCACATACCCACATGTTGCTTCTCTTTGTCCTTAAAATACAAATGCACACACTGTCTAAAGAAAAAAAACATATGCCAAATAAATAAAATCCCAAAATACTCAAACACCACACACATATTCACACCAAACACACAAATACTGTACATGGTGAGAGAAAACAGACTTAGAGCCAACTTAACTCAAGACATACACAGACTCTATACAAATACACAAGCCTTTTCACATTTCCCCATCCTGTCAAGCTGAGCCCGTACACTGCAAGCTGTGCAGTCAGCCAGAAGACCACACACACCACACACACAACCAAGGACAGATAGATGGTGGGAATTCTTAGTAAAACAATATGATCCGATTTCCCATAAATAAATAAGCATCAAGACCAACTCAGTCGCTGACTGAGTCGTAGTCTATAACTAAAGTCCAAGCACTGACTGGTGCAAAGGGCCTGATCCACCCTGATTATTCTTTTTTTTTCCATCATCATCTGACCAAATTTTAGGGCAATTTGATGAATTTAACAGGAATAAGCGTTAAAAAGACATGTTTTCACATTTTATGTTCCCACTAGCCACACAGCAGGCTTCTTCGGAGACAGACACTAGCATAACCTTCCTTTTATCTGTATGTTGTTACCGCAGCAACCATGGTAGTCATCAAAAAATGTTTGTAGGAATAGCATGCAGCAAGCATCCACCCTGTCTCTATTCTTTTTGATTTTTTTATGTTTGATTTTCTGCACACTTGACGTAAGTCTAGTCCACACAACTGATCAATCCCCCTTTCTTCTTCTTCTTCTCCTAATAGATTCTAAAAGGCTGTACATAGAGAAATTAAATGTCGCCCTCCATAGTTTGAAGTCCTGCAGTTTTTCCTGCTCCATGAAGCCTGACTGCTGTTTTAATCCCTAATCATGCAAAACATCCTAAAAATCTGATATATTTACACATATCTGATATTAAATTAATGCATCTAAAACATATTTAATAGCATAGTTATTTAACTAAAAGCAGTATTTTTGGTTAGTGATTTGTTTTCTGTTAGTTCTAGTTTTGTTAAATATTAATATAATATAATATAAAATGGAAATGCATCAACACAAACGTCAGCATGTGATGTATGTCATGCTGAGAAATGACCGTGGACAAGTCTAATTATTTCCCTTAAATCTGATACGGAACAAAAGATAGAATTTGTACAAGTTTAACAACAACATGTATTAATGTAGGTCAGCTTTTCCACAAATGCAGTCAACTGTATAATTAATAGGAATCATTTACAAATGATAATTTTTTTGACATGATGTAGTAAGACAAAAACAGGTTTGATCAGATAAAATAAATGTGGTTAAGCTAATTAATGTACATTCTAATTAAATAATATAAACAATGAGCGGAAATTATAAATCCCTGTCAATATAAAAAGACAAAAAGCTGCAAAATCATATCTAATTTTATGATAATTATATCTTCTTTTTAATTATTATTTTAGGATTATTTTGGATAGATGAATAGATGGATAGATATAAAGGATTTTTTTTTCCCAGGTATTTACGGCAGTTGACAAAACAGCTGAAAGGTGCATAACCGAATCATGGGACACTCAGGACAGCCCATGTTGCGGTGCTGGGACGCATTTTGACAACATCTGGATGACAAATCCACACAGCTGTGTTTTTTGTTTGATTTACATGAAGCTTTCAGGGTGTGGTCGACAATGCTATACTCTGACACAACAAATTATTGGTGGCCTCTCTCTAAGGCAGTCCGAGTTGTATATCTTTGAAACCTTTTCAGTTCATTTAAACCCATTGTATATGTAAGTATGAGCAGAATCCATCCTGATCAAGTGTTTCTGTCCATTACATATTGTACACACGTGTATTTGTGTACATAACGTACCTGAAAATACGGTAGGGCGTGATGAGATCAAAGTTACGGCGGTCTGAGTCTTTAATATTTGCAACATTCATCTCAATGGATGTGACACCAACACCAATACGGTAGTCCTGAAAGAAAAAAGAAAAAAGAAAAAAGTCCATACAATTAGATCTTGTTTTTTTCTTCAATGAAGTAACAACAAATGTTTTGCTCACAAGTGTAAAAAAAATTTCATTAAAAATACTAGAATTGTTTCAACACTTTGCAAAATACAGAAAACCAGAAAACTGTCTGTCGTGTAATGTTCATTTCTGCAGCGTCCTTACATCTATGTTTTTGTAGAGGAACACCTTATCTGAGGCGACAACTGTATAAAATTTGGAGCGAAACCCTTTGAGTTCCAGATAGCCCTGATGGTCTGGGGCCAAAGGTGAACCAGGGCCAACGTTGCTGCGCCGATAGCGCCCCCTGGTGCAGTCTTGCACTACAGTCACCCAGTCATTTCTCTCAGCTGCACAGACATGTAGTCATACAAATGAAAATAAGACACAGAGACTTATATGAACATGGGTACAAATACATTTTTGGATGTATAAAAACATGAAATATTACAGAGAAACAAGTATAAAACAGACCTTCACTTTCAGCCCTGAAGATAAACGTGCGGTTGTTTGTGGCAACTTCAAACTTATGCTCTCCCACACTTGCCACATTAGTAATGAATGCTGTTGAGATGATCCCTTTGGAATATACGTCCTACAACACATCACACACAAACCACCTACTTTGTTACAGAAAGCATATCCATATTCAGCCTATCCATATTCAACTGTGTTATACCTGTAAATTGGACTACATTGTATTGTTGTGTGCTCCTAGTAAATGCATACATCTCAGTGTACTAGTGTATATAGGTATATGGTGTGTGTGCTGTTACCTTATCACTGTCAAAGTATCTCAGATAATCCACATCCAGTTTTACCCATCGTCTCTGGTAATAAAGGGCCCTTTGTATGAGGAGAAACACAGGCACACAATCAAAAAGATTTGTTCATTAGTATATATAAAAAAAACAAGTTACATTGTTGAGGGTTTAAGGGTTTAAACGTGCTTGAAAACCCCCAACCCTCAGTACACGTGTCATCTAAAATGGATCTTGTACACAGCTGAGATTAAAGGATTTCCCATAGCCTCTTAAACAACAGCCCCAGTGGTACATTTCACATATAAATTTCACAATTGACAGATTACATTCCTGCACTCCTCGTGTCAGCAGTTGCACAACAGTGGGTGCGAGAGTACAATCGTCACTGCCTTTAATTTATATTAATAAACTCCTTTGTTAAGCATTTTTTAATGGGCTCCAATAATAAACTGGCTCGACTAGAACTGGAGTAGCTACATTGCATTAGTAATCTGGGTAGTGTGTTGGCAAAGCTTTTATTATTGTTTCATTGCTATTTTTAATTAAATGTGTGTGTGTTGATGTAATTCAGTCATCAGTAAGTGTGTATTTGTCTTCATGCATACCCCTGAGGTGGATTCTTGTCCAGCCAACCCATCTTGATGACAGCAGCGAGCTGGGAGCTGTTTTCTTTAGTGGCTGAAGCCAGTTTGCCAGTCTTCTGATTATGCAGGCAAACACTTCCCTGTAAGCTATCGAGGCTCCTCTCCAGGAAACTAAGAAAAAAAATGCAAAAAGGTACAGTCAAAAAAAACTTTATTAGATTTTTAACACTAAAAGCCAGAAATTGCCACATCTTTCTAAATGTCCTTAAAACTTCAAATCACACTTGAGCAAATGTACTGCACACAGGGCATACATAGTCAGACTGAGATTTGCTTGTATATTTTTCAGGTTAACTTTAAGCACATCGCAAACACAGTAAATACAATAGTATACCGTTATTCTACACAATAAGATCCACAAAGAGAAATTGAGCTAAATGCTAATTAGCAAGGTCAGTAATGTTCTGACACCCAGAGTGAACAGTGAAGCTTCTGTGGTTATGTAAACGGTTTGTTTGTGTGTTCAAGTATGACTCACTCATCATCGTCGTCGTCCAACAGCTCTTCATCGCTTAACCAAGAACTGTACCGCCCTCTTGTTTGACCTGGCAGTTGCAGGGACATGTCCTATTGGAGGAGACAGATGTCATTCACATTGTGCAGGAGGAGAAAAAGGCAGATGAGTGTAAAAGAAACATTCCAACACTTTATGCAACCTTACCCTGGGTGGTGGGCTCCTGCGTTTAACACTGGGGTTAATGAAGTCTGGTTCCTTATATTCATCAGAATTATCATTGAGCGAACCAAGATCTGAGGGAAGGAGAAGAAGACAAGACCTCTGTAACCTTGCAGACTGATGCTTAGAATTTAGGGATCAATAAGGATGCTATTCAGTCATAACTCAATAACTGTTATGGCTGTTAAAAGGGTTGGAAAGAAAAGTGAGAATGCAAATGGCTATAAACATGAGATAATCAGTGTGGTACGCCTGAGTCTTGTTCTCTTAAAAACTAGTTTTTCAGGTTGAGTGCCTTGAGTATATACACACATATACACACACACACACACACACACACTGAGCAGCCATATTCCCTCTGGCATCACAAGAAGAAACCATAGATAGATAAGTTTGAACCTGAACATGTGACAATGATTATATTAGATCTTCATAGTTGCCCTAGATGATGTTTTACTTGCTAAGAGTAAATTGTGTGTTCTTTTCAAGCTGACAGAACAAATCCTTCTACTTATTCCAATACATAAACACAGAAGGAGACTGTCAGTAAATTCAAGACACAATAAGTTGCAAGGATGATGATAAAATCATACAAAACACTATTTTTAAACAGGAGCCTCATAACAAACTCCCTAATGAAGACTTGGGGTTAAAATGCATGTTTTTTAAGGGTTAAACATTTATTCAACCTTTATATTTAAGACATTTGAAAGTGTTTAAAACAGACTTTTTTTGAAGTAGAGGACAGTTATTGTTTGTTTTAACTGTTTTGGTGTGGAGACCACCTCTCTGTTGAGTGAAATGACACATTCCCTACACAAAGAGGAAATATCGAGTCAAGTTATTCTTTGCCTGTTATTCAATATTATATTTTGTGCTTGGCTTGTGTGACCGCCGTTAAAGTCATCCTGAAGATATTTTTGACCTGTAGTACATTTATGTTTTGATGAGCTGGTAATATTTTTTAAACCAGAAAGCATATTATTGCACACTTTTACACAATTATACAGGCTGGTAAAAGCAGCTGGTGTTACAAAAAAGTGAAACATGTAACACGTAAATGTTATCTTGAGGTAAGCTTAAAAATGGAACTAAAAAGTGGAACTAAGCTGGAAAAAAGTTTTCACAGCAACTTCACAGCAAGTGCTTTGAGGATAAAATTTTTGTGTTGCAAAAAAAAGAAAGACTGATCTACATGGAAAAAACTGCATTTAGAGTAAAGCTCCAAAATACAGAACTTAGAATGACTGGAGACACAAGGACACACACACACACACACAAAGGGTGTGTATTGTGTGCGTCTAGTGTTATGTCCAATTATGTGTAACCACTGAAAAAAATCAAAACATTAACAATTAAATTGTGATAATTCTTTTTAGATTATACTATTTACTGAACTCACAAGAGGGTTGCGAGACTCTCCTGACAGGCAGAGCCGGCTGAGTGTCAGGTTGATTTGACTGTAGCACGTTTTCTTTAGTGTGAGGAGGGTGAGGTGACCTGATCCGTGGTGGCACCTGTGGAGTTTGGTCTTTCTGCAGCTCATCAGTGGCTGTCTTGGTGGGCGAGGAGCTAGAGGACAAAGTAGTACAAGACAGGTCAACAGAGGTTCGTAGATCAACAGATGAGCCTCCAGAAGATTGTTGATCTGAGATCGTAAATCCTCATTGGACACCCACTCCTTTATTGTTTTTTTCTTATTCCAACAATGCTACACAGAGCTTGGGGTGTAAAAAAAAAATCACTCAAGTTAGCATCCCTGGTAACTAGATTTAGTCCACATTACTGATTGCTGCCTTGAAGCCTCGTTTTTCTTCATGGTGCCAGAGTTGATTCCAGAAATGTGGCATAATGGTGTCCCTCAGCTTTCCTCCTCACAGACTAGTTTACTCTCTCTTCCTGTGGCTTTAAAAGCAATTATTATCATGATTATCTCCAGCTCTTCTGTCTTACAAGCAGGTTTATTTTGATTAACCACGGAGAAACTGGGCAACACTTTCTATGCTTAATCATATTAATCATGCTTTAATTAATGAGATACCAGTCATAGCATTCAGTGTAAGAGAGTTATGTTATGACAAAAGATTTAACTTCCACTTCCACACAGTTTCACATATTCTTCCTCACAGGTCAGCTTCAACTCTACTATTGTCTTTCCATGTTCTGCCTTTAGTGTAAACACTTAATAATACACATTTCCTGCTCTCCAAAAGGTTTTAGACTGGAGGGTCATATCAACAGTGAATGAAAATGCCATGGCTGTTTAACTCTCTGCAACATGAACACATATAGGATCAAACACTGAAGCAGCAAACAATGCCACAACACAGTGTTTTTTTCTCCTTTGTGGAATTGTGATTTTTTTTCCCCTTGCATATTTCTGTTAACTTGATTTGTGGGTGTAGAGTTAAATTCAATAAAATACAATTAATTAAACAGTGTCTATTTGCCTTCTTTATTTTGTCAAATTGCCAACTACTACCAAGTCATGATTGTAAACCTATGCCAAACAGTCAACCAGTAAGAAAACCCCCCCCACTACCACCTTCCACAGACATAGGTCAAAAACCAAAAAAAACTAAAAACATAGCACCCAAATGAAGACTGTGCACATAAGTCTTAAACATAACTCACAAACTGAGCTGATGAGAAAGTCATGAGTGAACACAGTTGCCTGTTTTGTAGTCATCCAGAATTGTGAAAGTTCCTCTTTATTCTTCCATCCCTTTTTATTACTTCACTTGGGAGTGAAGTATTATTTTCGGTGGGTCTGTCTGTGTGTCTGTCTGTGTGTGCTTCCGCACTTGCTTGCAATATGAGCTACAGAGGACGACAGAGGCTTGTTAAAATTTGTGATAGACACACATGTTGCCCAAGAATTTTGACCCTGAGGTGTATTCGAACATACAACCTTCTACACTCTACCGTTGCACCAGAGTCTGTTACACACATAGGCCGACAAAGGCTTGTTGCATGAATGGGGTGAAGTCTGCCATCACTGATTGCCTTTTTTCCTTCATTACGGCCATTAATGCAAGACACAAAATACATCAGTGACACATCTCACCTTAATAGTGATTTCAGGATTTGACATGTGTAGCTGTTAGGCAGCACTTAAACAATCAGAAAATATCAAATTCCAGTGAGCAAAATACAGTATGTTGCTTACTTTGTTGTGTTCTAGTCACATCACCATGGTCAGGTTATGTACATAACCCATCAAGGCCATACATATTTTCAATTACTTAGTTTACATAAACAGGACATGGTCCACATACCTTTTGTGTAGAAATTACACTCTTCAAATTTAGGAAGTCATTAACCATAATGTTAAGTTAATTTGTACACACACTATTAATTTCCTCTGGCAATAATAATAATTGCAATAACAAAAATATGTAAAGACCCACTATGGCAGGAAACTGACCTAACACATTTCCCCCTTCTCTAAGAAAGAGTGGCAGCTGCATGCTATATTTAACCTGCTCTCTGCTGGCTAAGCGATGACAGTAAGTTGATGAAACAATGAATGACCATTCCTTTCTCACTCCCACTCTGAGTGTATGTGAAATCATAAATCTGGGAAAATGTTCTGTACTGTAAGAAAAGATGGTGATGGCTATGGCAATTGGGTTTTCTTGCAACAGCTTCATTTTTTGTCTTAGATACAAGCAAAATGTGGTAGTGTCATAAATCACAGCACTTCTTTACACATTCATGTGTAGCCTAATTAATAAACACAACAGTCAGTATGTGATTACTAAATGCTAAGAATAAATATAAGTAATAATGAAACTGACGTCCACAACAACTAATCACACTAAAGGGAAGCTTTTGTATTTGTAACAGACAAACTGGTAAGTGGATATACCTGTGTCATTTCCCTAAACGTATACAGACTCACAACATGGCTTACCGACTATTACTCTGCTAAAAGCAAAACAAACTCAGCACCTGATTTTTAGACAATCGGGTAATGCGCTACTGTCAGTTTTCTAAACATGTATATATGAACATTTAATGTCTCGCTAACAGCACCTAATTTTCTACTCAAACAATAAAAACCTCAGTAATTAAAAGTACTACCAAGACTGATTTAACACTGCAGGAGCAAAAAACATGGACACAGCAAGAAAACAAAACAAAGCTTCCTCGTTTGAAACACAACCATCGAGAAGAGCGAGAAGAGTGAGAGGAGGGAGGAAAGCACCCGCTTTAAAACAAGTCGAGACAGAGAAGCAACATGTAGAGATATCATTTGTATTGATCTTACCTGTCTTGACATATTTAAAGGAGTCCTCTTAAATGATGATACAACACACATCGGAGAAGAGAGGACAAAAAAAAAAAAAGGGTAGGACGAAATGACAAGCTAACCAAAAAGTGGGAGGAGGAAACAAAGCACACTGACAAGGAAGCAAGAAAGTATGAGGATTTGCTGGAACACAGACTGAGGTAGTTCCTGGTAACAAATCACATTTCTCTATCTTCCTGTCTGTTTCTTTTACAATTTTTCACTCTCTCTTTTTCACCATATCACATTGGCTGAGGAGGAGTAGGAGGTTTTAAAACCACTAGTGTTCTTCTCTATTGCAACTTCCTTCCGCTCTCTCTCTCTCTCTCTCTACAGCTAGTTTCTCTTTTAAACAAAGGCAGGCAGCATGGACATGCTACTCAGAACAGAAGTCTTAAAGCCTGTGATAAGGCTGGTACTAAAACTCTCGCACACACAAACACACACACACAAAATCAGTAAAACTGGTAAAGAAAAATAGCAAACCTCAATCTGCACTCAGGTGTGACTAAACAGGTCTTTTTCCACATATTTCTGGGTTCAACAGGCCTTCGACATTTGGGTTCACTCAGTCTGTCTCTGTTTCAGTCTTTCAGTATCAGGAAGTGTCTAATTTTAATATTAGGAAGTGTCTAAATGTCACCAATAACACTTTGTGTGTGTCAAAGGCCACTTTAGTTTTAAAGTCATGTAATTTACCATTTGTCCACTAGAGGTCAGCACTATCCTATGAGTAACTACTGATTCCACACAAGAGAGCTATTTGACTGCTTTGCTATGACATTTACAGCACCTAAAGACACATACTACAGACAATGACTTTGAATATACCTTAAATATATATTGTTAAACTCATGCTTAAAATATTCCCCAAATACAGTGGAGGTGTAAACCTTAAATACTACTGTAGGATCACAAGGATGGACCCATTTAAAACAATGTCGAGGGAAACAAATGTAACCACAACAAAGGAGTCAGTTAAGCTGTTCAGTAGGTTTCTCTTTGCTGTAATTAAATAAATGATGAAATTAATATGAACACAAAAGCAAGATAGTTATGGATCCACAAATCCAGTAAAGGGGCTGTCACGTTCCTCAGCTGATGGTCACATAGCTATCTCAAGGTCCATGAGATAAACATATTTATCTACTGTAATATCAGTGCCAATGGTGTACAGGCATTTAACAAAACAGTTGTAAAAGAAAACCAAAAAGCACATTCTTATTAAAAGCCACACAAAGAAATATTTAGGAAAAAGCCTTACCTGCAAGTTCTAGAAGACTGTGCAGGAAACCGGTAAGGGATTGGTGGTGGGCCTTTTGGTGCTACCCCTACTTTTGGAGGGAGAGGTGGAGCATTACTGTCATCACTGAGAGAGACAATAAGGGGGACAGGTGATGTTTTTCTTCCTCCATCACTAACCAAATGTTGGACAGATGGCTGAATGTCTAATGTCTGTGGCCGAGTTTGTGCAGTGGTGTGGGTAGGGGTGCTCGTAGGAGTTAAACTCTGAGACCTTCTCTGAACAGCTGTAGCTTTAATATCATGTCTGTCTAGTTTAGGGGAACCAGGGGTTTCAGCAGGAGGTGAGGAGCTAAAGCGCTGAGGAGGGCAGTTGGCTGAGCTTCGTGGGGGGACAGGGGGTAATGAGGTGTCAGAAATTGGAGAGACAAGGGGGCTGGGGGGTGAATTCACTGAAGAATTGGAGCGAAACTTAGTTCTTTCTTTAGGAAAAGGTTTCTCCCTCTCTCCATCTATTCCTCCATCGCCATCCTCGTCTTTGCTTGGTCTCAGTGCTGATAGTCTTTTTTCAGGAACTGGTTTCTTTTCGCCTCCATTTTGCTCTTTCTTCCTGGGTGTTTGTCTCTCCTTAGGGACTGGTTTCTCTCTTTCTCTCGGTGTAGGTCTCAATGACTCTTGGTGGCCTTTCTCCATTTGCGTGTGGATACATTTTCCTTCCTCTGGGATGGTCACACATCTCTCCCCCTGTAACATTTTAATATGTTCCTTCTCCACCACTGATTGATTCCTTTCAGACGGCAAAGGGGGAGAGTGTAAATCAGTATGTATGTCACGACTGCCATGCGTTTTGTTCAGGCTGGCCAGAATACGTCTCTGATGACCTGGCAGGGTGACACCCATCCTCTCCAGCTGATCTGGTGTGAGGTTGTGACATTGCTGCAACGTTGTCAGCCCAGCATTGTGAAATGTCTCAGAGTACTGCTCTAGATGAAGTACACACAACCAGTCCCACACATCTGCACTGGAGTCAGACTGAGACATTGATGTGTGCGATCGTGGCATGTGTGAAGGCAAGTCCACATCCATGGATAAAATGTAGATTTTAACACCTTAGATCATGGCTTACACAACCTGTAACAGAGGTAAAAAAAAACAAAAAAAAAAACATGTAAGATGAAGCAATGCATACATACAAAGACATAATTGGCATAAGAAGGTTTTATTCCAATGGAAGAATGGAAAAAGCAGTGTCACAATTGTCACTGCACAATCAGGATGATGATAACCACCAGGAAGTTAATGCACTCACAAGATTAGTTCTTCACAACAGCAGCTCATGTCAGTGTCTATACTTGGGTTTAAAACATTTGACAAACAGTGCATTCAGAGACTGCTTAGGTTTGAGAATCAAGACAGGAAATTGCTATATATACACACAGTATGTTTATAATTGCTTTGTACTCAAGTGTTGAGCTACTACATCATCTATGAAGATGGGGGGTGGAGTGGCTCAGTGGTTAAGACCAATGCCCTGTGTGAAAAAGACTTCATGGTTGCAAGTTCAACTCCACCCCTGGCAGGTTGCACTCAATTCCCTTTGGATAAAAGCGTCTGCTAAATGACATGTAATGTAATGAAGAAGTGTCAGTGACACAACCAGTATTGCTACACAGCATTTACACAAAATCACTTGTTTTTCTCTACATCTCTCATTCACTTGAACACCACAAACATGGATTTAAGATCAGATTCCAACTGAGAGCTGCTGATCATGTGATGTCTGATCTGTAAATTATTTTTGAGGATTTAGGTATATTAAGAAAAGGGCATTTCTACATTTGAAATGGAAAAACATTGTGGGGAAGTAGAAGCTGGAAGGTGGTAAGGAAGTGAGAGGGTGACAAGGTAGTAGGAGAAAGGGAATTGTTTTTTTCTAGCTGAAACTGTGAATGAATAACACTATTATGCTGCTTTTTTTTTTAAGCATTTAGTTTAAACTGGGACATTATAAATGTTTGTTTTGACAGTGCAACAACTTTAGGCTGAGCTTCTGAAAGGTTTGCTTCTGTTATAAATACAAATGGACCTACCTTGCTTTATTATCATTGCAATATGGATTAAATGATTGTCAGTGAACTTTTTATGATTAATTAAGTCATAAAACAAAAATAGTATCTAAACAGTTCACTGACAAGGACATTTTGGCCACTGCCATATCAGTATAATTTAGAAGTAAATAAGAAAAAATAACTGACCATGTTCAGTGCAAGAAATACTTTTCAGTGGTTTAGTTCATTTCCTGTCTACCGTTTCCTTGAACAGGGCTGGAGGGTAAAGCCACGAGGAATCTTGCTATAGTCTTTTGAATAAAGAGCTTCCTTTTTTTCCAATTGAGGAACTAAGAGACACTTCATGTGATTAATTACAGTCTGGTTGGTCTTGAACTTCCACTTGTTATTCATAATCTAAATTTAAATTTGAACACACACAAATGGATTTTACTTGCTCAGCATCTTTCACATTAATAATCTTCAGCTCATCCAGAAAAGCCCTTAAATCAGCCAGTTTGTGTGTGTATCATCTTAAATGCTAAAATATCATAAGGTGAAGGCATGCTTTGATGTTAGGTTGAGAAAAACTCTGTACAGTAAGTCTAACTGTTTCTAACTGCTTTCTGCATTTCCCAACCATCATCTTCCAATGTGGACATTTCATTTTATTTCTACACTCTCTCCTTCTCCGTTGATCCGTCTCTCTCTCCCTCCCACCCTGAAAAACACCAATAACAGAGTCTCTGTGCTTCCTTCACAATGGGGCATTCTGTCGTCCAAGCAAGTACACACTCACACATACACACAGCCACACACACGCACAAGAAGGAAGAAAACACATGGTAGGCGCCAATAGTTAAAATGCACACTTGCACATGTAATAACCCTTCTTGCTGGCCTGGTCCTCATGTGTGTCACACCATAAAATTACCGTTTATGGGTTAAGACTTTGTTTAAGAATTAGGGTTGGGTTGGGTTTATTTTAGGGATAGTTTCGAGTAAGGGGCTAGGGAATACATTATATCTAAGAGTGTCCTCACTAAGAATGCTGTGCAAGAATGTGTGCATGGCGTAATGTGGCCTCATTTGATTTCAATTGAGATTAGATGAAATAGAGTACATAAACCCCTTCAATCACTTTTTTATGTTCCAAATCAATGTATATATGTATTTAGTAATGTTGTTTAATAATCCAGGTCCAACTCTTGACAGTGTAAAGTATTGGAATTATGCATATTATGTTACAAATTATATGAATAAAGTTTTTCTGGCCAATCACCAGCTATAGCATTTTAGTGTTGCCATTGGCTGACCAACCCCCCAATGCATCAGTAATATAAAAACATGTTCATGCTCATTGAAAATTGAGGGTAGTGGAGAGTGGACTGGATGGAGGGCGTTGTGGAGAGTTACACAAACTGACATCGACAAGACCTGTCACTCATAGCTAATTGTATTGGAAACAACACCATCATATCATATGCAAAACGTCTATGAACGACAGCTGACACATGCCACCTCTACTTTATACAGATGGTCACGCCGCCTGCAGTGCTCCCTCACCCCTTCTTCTCCACCCCTCTCACTCATTGCTCCCTGCTCATTTCTTGGCATTTTTCAAAATCAGGCATTGGGTAGATTGAGTCTCAGATCAAGGGCTTTAACTACAAATTAAAGTTAGGGTCAGGCATTAACTGGTTATGGATAAGTTTGAGGATAACACTTTGTTCAGGCTGTCCAAATGAATGAAAGTCAGTGCAGAAATATAACTGGGCAAACATGTATGTGTATGTATCCTGGTGTATCTTAGCCATGTAAAACACTGATCCTACAGATCCTACAATAAAAACATATGATCCTAGCAACTGGGTTGCTGGGAAATTATTGTACTGAAAGCCTCACATCCTATTTTAGATTAGCCTGAATGTTTTTCAGGTTTGGACTTTGTATTGATCAGTGCTGGTGTCTGGTGCACTCTGTGTATAGTATGCATCTTAAATAGTTAATTAAAGGTGATATCTAAGACTGGGTTACAGAAAAAGGTAACAAACTTAAATGACTGTGGACTCTGGACTGTTACAGAGGAGAGGGTTGTTGCAGGAGTAAGTACAGCAGTTGAAATTTTGAGACTTAACAAGCAATTGGACTCTTTAAACACTGTGGTAACAGTTACCAGGGCTACTCATAGCAGCTGACTGATGTGAAAATAAAATGAATTGATACCTACAATGAAAGGTACACAACAAATACATCAAAGCATTTCCAGCATTACACTGGCTCAGTTGGAGTGCAGTGATTATGCATAAACAAGGTCTACATTAAGGAGCCAAAACCTTACCTGCAAAGAAAACTGGATAATGTTAACAAGTGCGATTAACATTACTTTTAAGGTAATACAAGTCATTTTTGTTCAAGTTTTTATTAATTGAAGAATACTGCATGTTGTACATTGTACCAAGTGTAACACAGTCAAAATAACTCCTGTATATAGATTAATTAATACTGATAAAGGATTGACACTTAAGGTATTATAGCCGGATTTAATTCACAGTCAGGATAGCATACTGTAACTGCTGCAGTGCTGTAGATCCATGGTTCCTAACTGAGGTCCATTCCCCCCTTAAGGGGGCACCAGATATCAAACGGGGGATGCAGAGCTTTGTCTGCTTTGAGGTTGTGAGGTTAATAAACGGAAAAAGGTTGGAAACCCCTGCAGTAGATAGACAGAACAGTCTACAGAACTAATTTGCTGTATATATGTATTTATTTGTTGTCACATGGTACAATCTCAATGTTTTTACTATTCTAAATGGGTTTTTCTTTAAATATCATTATTCCCACTGTGTTGAAATTTCAGTTTAGATTCCCATGACCCCCCAACCCCACCTCTCTGACACACACATAGGTCATGAGGTCATGACTCATATGATCAACATCAGACACACTGCTGCTTTCAAACCACTTTCAATGTGAACTAAGTAGTGACTCAGTCCTGCCAGTAATGTCATTCTTCCACACAATGCACTCTAGTGAACAAGCAAGTTATACACACACACACACACACACACACACACACACTAAAGAACTAGAGAACTAAAACTCTCTAAGGTGCCACATATCTCAGAAGGTTACTTCCAATGGCAGCAAACCAGAAACTACAGATCACATTTAGCCTTCCAGCCAATCGAAGCAGCTTCAGTCTGGGAATTGTAACTGCTTCATATTATGACATATGCAAGCTAATATATTGAAGTAATCCTATGAATTGCACCAACTGTTTTGCTTCTGGTAGAACACCTGCTCAGGCAAGGTTTAGTTCCTACAAATAACCTCATTCAATTTGGCTCCTACACTCTCAATGCCCAATTCAAACACTGTACAGTGCTGTGCAAACATTTTATGCAGGTATGGGAAATGTGCTGCAAATCTTTCTTCCTTCTTCCTCATTCTTCCTTCTTGTTCTTCTTTATACAAGAGACAGTTCTTTATGACTGTATGTTTGGGTCGTCCTGCTGCAAAATAAATTTGAGGCCATTCAGACGCATGCTTGATTGAATTGCATGATGGATACCTATCTGCTTGTATTTCTCTGCATTAAGGACAACATTTATCTGGGCAAAATCTCCTTCTCCATTTAAGAAATACAGTCCCAAAACTGCCTTCTGCTAGAGTGAAATATTTAAATGTTGGCTCATGAGTCCAGAGCACTTGCTGCCATTCTCCTGCACCCAAGTCCATATGTTTTTATGTCAGAGGTATGGCTTTTGGCATGTAATTCTTCCATTTAGACCACTTCCGGCCAGACTTCTCCCAAGAGAAGATGGTGTGCCATGGTGGCAGTTCTGAGTTTATGGCACTGTTGGATAAGATTTTGAAGGGAAGTAACCATGATGCGCATTTCATCTGCCACACTGCAACTCAAATTTCCTTGGCTGACCACTGTGTCAAAAATCCTCACACATGCCTGATATACACCTCTTAATATAATTCACTACAACTTTACCACAAATGACATCTCTGAAACTGAAACCAACTGGTTCCTCTGGTGTCTTTGACACCAAACTTTGCCTTTAATGTTGTACTTTCACAAACAAATTTCTAGCACTTCATGTACAACTCAGATCATTATCCAGCTTCTGTAATCAGAGGGCCATGCTTCCTCTGTACCAGTGAAACACTTAAGCCCCCCTCTCACCTCACTGCAGAGTGATTCAGCAGCAAGAAACCATGTGAGCGTAAGAGCACAAGAAACTGTGAAAACATGCCAGCTAAAGGGTACACAAGTAAATCTTTACAGATATTTTACCACTTAACAGACTCACCCTTTAATATCTCGTCTGCTTGAGTCTTCTACATCTTAAAAACATGTTTGTTACTTCATCTTGCCGTTAGACAACGTTTTTAAAGACTGGAAGATGAAGGTTGCAAACCACTCATCCACATCAGTGTCCATAGAGAATATCAGCGTTTTTAGCTCACGGATACGGAGCTGCTGGTCTTCTGCTGCATAATTTGGTAAGTTTGTGTCACTTAGGTAAATCAAGATGGATACCTAAAAAAATAACACATTTGAACTAACAAATAGAGAAAGCTGTGGATCAACCAACTCCACTGTGCTGTGATGCAAAATCACTGATTTTCTCTATGGACTTTGGTGCCAGGAGTGGGTGGTTTAATAGGTGACACACATTCTGGGCTATGGCTCTGCGTCATATGCTTAGTTTTACTAGTGTACTGTTTTAGTACTCTTTTGGCACACTTGCACCGGCTCTACTCACCTCGCATCACCACGCCACGCCACGGTTTAAGTAGCGTTTCCACTAGCATATTACCTGGTACCAGGTACTATTTTTAGTACCTGCTCCAGCGAGATTCCAAGCGTACTATGTACGTACTATGCGATGATTGGTCAGACTGCCGTCACAGGAAGAGACGTCCCACACAAATCAAGTTGAACTTAAAACTACTTAACAATCCTAAAAACTTGGGTTAATCTCCAACAACTACCAGAGAAACTTCTATATTTAACAGGAGTTTAAGGTGGAGTGGTGTATTTAGGGACAGCACCAGTGATCATCACCAGTGGCATCATCATCAGTGGCATCACAGACAGAAATCGAGGCGAAGTTGTGCTTAAAGTTAAAGTTAACAATCCTAAAAACGTGGGTTAATCTTCAACAACTACAGAAGTCTGGTGTGAAGTCACTAGTCGCATGTATGTGTGTGTGTGTTTGTGTGTGTCGCGTATAAAACAAAGTCCCCGCATTTTCACTCAGCTGTGCAGTGATGACTCCGCCCACGTTAAGTAGGTACTTTTTGTAGTGGACCTAATCGTGCCGTGCCGAGGCGAGTAGAGCCGGTGGAAATACGCCATTTGTGTCTGTTTCTTGTAGATCACATACTGTACGTTTGTATTACAAATGACAAGGGCAGACATGGGAAAACAGAGCATGACAGTTTCCACTGATATGATCATAATATTTTGCAGTTTCACTACTGAACTCACCATGTCCTATTTATGTATGAACTTATAAAAAGCGGACATGTAGGTGAGCCCTGCCTTGGTGTACAAAAAAGCAGAAATAAACAGCGGAAAAAATTGTCTTCAGTGGCTATGTGGGTTTGTGCAATGTGCTGTTGCAGCAGGTTGAAAAAAATTGAAGTGTTGAGAAAAACTGTAACAAATATGGAGTTAAATCTTGGGGTATTTAAATCTTCTATTTTTTCAACTAAATACAGTTAGATTTTTTCGGCTTACCAGAAAGGATGTCATTGTCATTTGCATACCAAGTTTCAGCCTAAAACACAAATCACTATGGCTAGTTTGGCTGCTGTAGAAACAAAGCTAAACAAAATATGATATGCTTATTCTTAAGCTATGGAAACCAAATAATATTTGAAAGCAATCCTACAAAGCCATACTTGAATAGTATATTGACACTAAGGTCCAGTGTGTAGGACTTAGAAACATCTGCTTTAGCAACATTTCTAAAGTTGCAGGTTGCAACTGAATATCTCTCACCTCACCTTTCCATTCTAATCTTATAGAAGACGGCTATGGAAGCCTTCAATTATCATTAAAAGATGTTCAGCTTGTCCATCAAAAACAAGGCAGTCCAAAAAGAGGGCCTAAATAGAGACGACCCACTCTGGCTACCACATGAGTGTTGCAGGGGTCACTGGAGCCAATCCCAGCAGACACAGGGGCAAAGATACACCAATCCATCATAGAGCCAACAAACAGAGACAAACAACCGTTCACACCTACAGTTCATTTACAGTGTCCAATTAACCTCTACATACGTTTTTGGATTTGTGGTAGGAAACTCGAGTGGAAAAAAACCCACACAGGGGGAGAACGAAAACTCCACACAGAAAGGCAACGGTCACAAACCCTGACCCTGACAGTACTAGACACATATACACCGTGTGCCCATAAAAATGGCTCATTCTGTGCTAATGAAAATAGTCCATACATTCAAGTGACTGTATACACATACGACGGATCAGTATAATTGTTTTATATTCAATCATCATCATTTTTCCACATGCTGGTGCTAAACTCGGTTTAAAAACGCAGTTGCACAGGTGTTCACGACACGATCCAACTATCAGGCCCGGGTGTCCACCTGTCACAAGTCCACCTGCTAAATCTGCATTACTTCATCTTTAGTTTGATAAGTTTATTCACTGGTTAACAGTCTTCCCTGCTAACAGCTTAAACTAATGAATTCCTCTGGGGATAAAGGAAAACAACCACAGCTTCAGTCACGGAGAGCACTTTTTCCTGTGGACGCTGAGAAAAACATACGACTCATTCACTTTGTCCAAGCGAATTAGGTCGACAATTATTTCCTCCTCGTTATCTGACTTGAGACAACAAAACCGGACTCGAAAGTTCCAGTTAATTCGACTTCGGTGAAAACGCGTAGCTAACGCGTTAATCCCACCGTGACACGTCAAGCTAACGGTTACCGGAGATGTAACCAAGACAACACATTTTTCTAGGTTTTTCCAGTATTTAAGTAGTTTGCGACAGAGAGACGAAAAAGTTTTTTTCTCGTCATTTACTCACCGTTGTGTGCCCGCACAAGTGTCCCGGTCACTGAAACAGGTTGTCGTTTTGTTAGAAGAGCAGAGTTTTCACGACTGCGACCCACAGCTCAGGATAACAACTTTGTCACGGGGTGAAGAAATCGGCAGCGATTCACACACAGACCTCCACTGTTGAATTCGAGTGAATAAGATGCTTCTGTTTCCGTGTACGCTTTCAAAATAAAAGAAACCTATTACATTAAATCTTTGAATGTTTTATTTGATACGTAGACTTCCGGTATTTCTCGCTCAACTCGCAAAAGCTTCCGCACGGCCGTCATGTGACTTGTAAAAAAGACTGGACAACCATAACCCAGTTTGTTATTACTCATCAACACTCTCAGTCACTGTTTGCACAAAATGTTTGTGTTTGTATGGGAAGCCTCTGTTTAAACCCAATGCAAAATTTAAAATTAAATGCAAATCTGTGCATCATATAATGTTTCTGACTATTTTACTGCCACCTAATAATTTTTGAATAGCCAAACCAGCAATTTCCAAGACCTGTACATTTAATAAATGAATCACAACGCATACTTGTGAATGTATTTTAAAACAGATGCACACAAATCTAAGGTAAAACTATAAAGGTTAATTAAATATACAATTGCTGTAAGATTTGTGTTGTGTCCACCACTAGGGAGAATAATGAGCTAACAGGGTTGTTCAGAGCAGCCAAAGAGGTGAAGGATTTCTAGTCAGTTAAGAGGCTTATGTGCTTTGCTGGTGATTTTTAATGGCTAATACTAAACATAAAACACTTATTGGTGCATGAAATTAGTGACATTTATATGACATAGGCCTGTGTTGTTGTAGTCTCCCAGGTGTATAAAAGAACCTGGCTGTGGTTGCGTCTGAATGATGGATTCTCTAGCTGAAGAAGATTTAATCCAATTTGCTTTTGCGCATACCCAGTTGTTAATTGTGGTCAATAAAATGGATGTGTTCATGTGCAGTGCACCACCAGTTGATGTAAACCTGTTAGAAATAATCCAGCCATGACTGTGACAATGAATTGAAATAATTTTCACCAGGTACTGCTGTAGGAGGCAGTTCAGTCAGCATAAAATATACCAACGCCTTACTTGTACCACAAGAGGGCACCATTCACAATCAAGATGTTGAAAGCGTTGTTATGCTCAACATTTTATTCACTGTTGTATTCTCTCATGTTTCAATCAGGCACCCTGTAGCCCTGAAGACATATGTAAACAGGAAGATTGCATGAACAATACACGTCATCTGTCACAAGACAGTGACTGGGCAGAAGTGTTATTTGTTTGACTTACAATTTATGGGGTAGAAATTAAGGTCTGGGCCAGAGAGATTAGTTTGAGCAAAAGCAGGTAGAAGGGGATAGAAAGAAGATGAAGAACTTGGCAGGTAGAAATTGAAGATAAAAGTTGAGCGATGGGTATAACTAACTATAATAAAAAAAATAAGGCAATAAACCCAAACAAGTGGGAGACCACTGTGAAGAAAAAATGGGACAGGTAATGTTTAGATTGAAAGAGAGGAAAATAAAAGAGGCAGAGGAACTGATGATGAGGGGAAAATGGGGAAGTGAGGAAATTGTGGAAAGGATGAAGAGCAGATAATAAAAGGGTAGAGACAGAGTGAGGGGGAGAACACAGATGAGAGGAGAGGAGAGTGTGGTGGTGATGAGTCATCACCAGGCTCTCAGCCATGGTGGGCCGGGTTGCTGTGGGGGTGGCAGTGTGACACATATGCAGGAAACACATACAGAGGGGTGTTGGCTGTCACGCTGCTCACATCTCCTCCTACTGCGGGGGAAGGTGGAAGACAATATAGGGATGCCACTGGGACACATAGTCCACATGCTCCCACACGTAGCCCTTTCCTCTGAGGCACACACACACACACACACACCGCACTTGCACATAATGATGATGGTGAAGCAAAGGACCTCATTAAAATGCTAAGGATGGATGGATGGATGGATGGATGTTTATATCAAAGGGCGGAGAGAGAGATGGTCAGTAGTGCTATAAGAACAGTGGAGCCTGTGTACAGCTTGTGCCTTTTTGCATCTCTCACATACACCTTTCTGCATCATCCATAATTTATTAAGTGGTCCATATGCAGAAGCGGATGCCGTCAAAAGAGATTAAAGACAGGATGACCTGCAAAAATAATTTTAGCTAACGTCGCATGCAATGTGCAAACAAAAAAAGTCATTATTTATCCATAGTGTAGGCTACAATTTCTGTTCATCATCACAGGAAATTAAGCTGTTATGCGCATGGTGCATTTACTATCTGCGCTCTTTAGAGTAATTCCATGTAAGGAAAAAAGGGGTGGGCACACTGCAGTAAATCACTTCAGCTGTGACATGCAAGCTCTCATCCTTCCGTTTCTCGTCGGTGCCGAGTCGACTTCAGAGTTGTCATGCCAACAGATTGGGGATTCTAAATTCTGATGTAGGCCACTGCACTCACACACACACATCGTGTATAAGGTATACACCAGAGACTGAAAAACAAGTTATCAAAAGGTGTTTACCTGATGGCAGTATTACCATCACTGAATGAGTGTATGAATAAGGGATTAACCAGTTAATCCAACAGCCACAGACGTCAGCCAAACAAAACAGGCATACAGAAAGAAATAGTCCGACTAACTGTGAAATTTGAAAACCTTTGTAGGAATTTGTATTTAATTTTTAAACTCTACATACATTCATACATCTCTCAAATAGAGGAGCAGACAGTACATGTGAGTGTGTGTGTCAAGTGTAAGTGTGTGTGTGTGTGTGTGTGTGTGTGTGTGTGTGTGGGGTCAGATGAAGTTTTGGTGTTCCAGCTGCCTTCTGTACACCTGCATATTAATTATGCAGTGACAAAATGTGATGGAGAGACATAATGTGACGAGAGACAACATGAACATAAACTCTGCGTGTGTGTGTGCACGAGTGCGTAAATGCAGCGTGAATGAAAGGTGTGTGTCGATATGTCTACATACAGGTATGTTCTTATATTACGATATCAGGGCTGCACCACTGTTTCGCCACGAGGAATGTATAATTCTTGAAACCCACTGTTCATATTGTGAACGACAACAGGGCATTTCATCAATGAATCTTGGCGGAAAACATATTTTGCTATGATGGTCTGCATAGGTCCACATTAGAAAATCTTGACCGACATGTTTAATACTAATGTACTGATATGTAAATACAAGTGGTCCACTGATATTCACGAGTCCCCAAGTGAATGGGTGGATCTGAATTGCATGATTGCGCGTGTTATAAATGTTTGGGATCAAGATGGTGAAGTATGAGTTGACTGGTGCAAATACATACATACTATATACACGTCTGCATATGCAAGTGTATGTACAGTATGTAACCAATGTCTACGTGCATGTACACACATATACGTAGTCATGTATTCCTGCCAGTGTGTGTGTGTGTGTGTGTGTGTGTGTGCGTGTGTGTGTGTTTGTGCGTGTGTGTGCATTAGTCGCTGTCTTCTCTCTCCTGGGCCTCAGCCAGAGAGCTCTCATCGATATTCTCCAGGCTCTCCGCACGCTGGATGCTGAGCTCAGAGAGTGGGATGCTGGGAAGTGTAGTCTGCTCTGGGTAGAGCCAGGGTTTGAAGTTGGGGTTGTGTCTCTGCTTCCACTCAGAATACTTCAAACAGGCTTTGTTGATCCTCTTCATTGCCTTAACGGAATAAAGAGATATTTGTGTTACGTTTATTAGACACATTTGTCCATTTTCATTAAAGAGAATACAATGACAGACCTGAAATTCTGAAAAAACTGAAAAACTACTAATTCTTAAAAATGATTTATTGATCCCCCATGGGGCAATTTAAGGGCAAGTGAGAGTGCATTCATCCATTTCTTGAACTGTTACTGTTCACCAGTGCAAAACCTTTTCCTGCTTGTTTTACATACACACACTATATATAGACCGATCATAGAAAATAGGCATTTTTAACAGGCATTTTTGAAGTCTTGTTCTGAATTAAGATTCAGGAAAGATAAAAATAAATCAATAGTACGGCAGTATTTATACATTGACTTGAGATGTGAATGACAAAATAGAACTCCCTAGATTTATCATACTAAAAGTCATCAGCGTGGACATTCTTAGTTTTTTATGAGCTTATATTTTCCATCATCCATCCATTATTAAGAGATTCCTCTTTCTCTCTCTCTCTCTCTCGCTCGCTCTCTCGTCAACAAACTTATACATATCCTCAAACAGACACAGGGATCCATTGTATGAGTGAACATTTTACACACATATAAAATGTCTATATTAAATAGAACGGTGTCTGTGGATAAACACACACTCGCAGAATAATGTGTCAATGTGCAAAGGACTTACACTGGGAGCAAATAAGTGAGAAGATTTGTTGACAACCCACTTAGGTAATGAACCTGCAAAAATGAGAAAGAGTGAGCAACAGCAGCAAACAAAAACAATGAGAAATATAGTATAAATATAATTTATTTTAATATATAAAAGAATGAAGAGTAAAGTGCAGCTTTTATCTCTCACTCACACACACACAAACACACACATACGCAGGTATGCGCAGCTTCTTTGACACTGCATTGACCGCCATTCATTATCTTCTGCCACAATTTGGTCTCCATGAGGACTACTGCTCCTGACAAGGTCATTGTTTATACCAGAAAACACACACACACACACACACACACACACACATATTACATAAGCGTGATATAAGAAACTCCCAGTCACCTCAGATAGTGAATTAATAGAAAATGACACCAAAAAAGAAAGAAGGGAGAGAAAAGAGGAAGTAGGACAGAGTGAGAGAGTCCTTCATATGGTTACTATGGCAACTCATTTTGACAAAAACGCAGGAGAATGAATCATTCATTAGAAGTTTGAGCATGCTTTGAGCACCTGTGTGTGTCTGTGTCTATTTATTTACCTCTTTAGGACCTTTGGTCACATAAACACTGACCTTGTCAGGACCAGTAGTCCTAAAGGAGACCTTCTGAGGAAGTTTTAAACTGTGTTTAAGTTAAGGTTAGGATAAGGTTTGATTATGTCAAGATTAAGGATATGGCTTTGGGGTGTGCAAATAATTTGGAAGTCAAAGCTGAGCTAGCTGCAGGAATGTGTGTGTGTTTTACAGTCTCTCTGTATGTGCTTGTCCTTGTGCGCTGATTACTGCTGCTTTTATCTTTCATGTGTGTTCGAGTGCATCTGATTTTCCTACCTCGTGGATCTATGTGGGCCATGTAGGTGAGGGTACAATGGTTGGGTCCTTGGGTCTGTATCATGTAGCCGGTCTGAATGGACACAGCTCGCACAATCCCCTTTTTCGGCGGGTATTTCTGTAACACACACACATACAAAAACAAAAAAACATCATCCTGAGGCATGGCATGTAACAGCCTAGTGTTCTGTCAAAGTGTCCTTCAAGGAACAAGGAACGCTTAATTCACATTGCTAGCTAATTTGTTTCATTTATTGATTCGTACACCTTACATCTGAAGTGATGTGAATACAAATAATACACACATGCATCCGCAAGCACAGGCCCGCAGATACAAATGCTACACAGCAGTAGTATTATTTAAACACCTGCTTTATGTTCTTTGTAAACATTCATAAACAATCATTTATAAAAGCATAAGCAGCAGTAATTCTGGAATTTGGCATGGGCATGAATAGTCAATGATTTGTTTGTCACTGATCATAATCAAATTAAACCGTTTAAAAAAAAACTGGAAAAAAAATTCTATCAATAATTAAATTGATAAATTATTTCCTTGTTATCACAAGGCAACAGCAACAACAAGCATTGAGCTAGTGGATTGCATGTGTGCCTGCAGAAGTGATGAAACAGAGGTTTCTTGAATGCATGTTGAAACTTTTCTCAAAAGTACATTTGAAGTATTAGTTTACTTATGAGGAGTCTCTGTATTGTCGTGTAGCACAAGCCTATTGGGGAAACAAAACAGACCATTTTAAGACACCAATTTGGGTTATGATAACATGCAGTGCACCTGCTATGTTTTGACATTACATGTAGAATACATACAGCCATGCTAACATGCTCTATGAAGCCACACAAAGGCCACAGTGGTGGCCTGACGTTAATGTAAAGTTGGTGAGATTGTTAGTAGTTAGACAGGTAATGGGGGCCAAATATGACCTGATGATAAAACAAGTGATTCTTATTCATTCTGCGAGAGACATCACATGACTTTGAGGATATGAGGATACTAAAAAACAGAAATGTCAGGGAATAAACAAAATCAGCAGACCTCATCGTCTAATGACCTTCAATATCAATATGAACCTGTATCTACCCAGTAGATTGATAAAGTGGCACTACATTAATATATACACTTCTCTTAGATATACATTATATTTGGGGCCCACCTTTTAAAAAGTAACAAACTACAATGATCCGAAGTGCAAACTTGTGCATAGTACAACTTTTCTGCCATTTTTTGACTTCCATATCTGTATATATTTAAAACATACATACACACACAACTCTTATGCAACGGCAAGTGAAAATTCTGTGAATCCCCTGGGTCTCTCTACCTACCCAGTCGCTGCTAATGAAAACTATCGCAGGCTACTCAGTGGAAAGTGTTGCAGTGGCACAGGAAACATATCAGGGGAAAATGGCAGCTGGATCACAAACACTGATTATCTTTCAAACCTTTCCAAATGTATGTTAAAAACGGAATTGTTATTAGTCCTGGACAACAACACGGTACACTATAAGTGGACTGACTCCTGCAGAGGTCGTACAAACTCAGTATCCACTGTAACTGTCACTGTACTCCTCCACAAGGAGAAGTAAAGTCAAATAGGCTACATCTGATTATTGAGAGTGACCTGAGCTAATCACAAACATTCCATTATGTCCGTAACGACTCACTGACGGAGGAATGCGGAAGGCGAGACGGAAGTCTAACAGCTAACAGTCACATGAGAGTCCTTATCCTTTTATAAACATGATACTGATGAGGGAAACTGGGACTGAGGAACAGAAAGGGAAAAACAGACACACAGTAGCAACAAAGAGGTAGAAGATGAAAAAGTAATCCACACATGCAAAACGTAGAGATGGAGAAGACAAACGTAATGAAATACAAGCTGTTTAAGACGCATTGAAATGGGTTTTTACCATTTTATGGGACTGTATTGACAGTTGTTTTAGCCTTTGAGAGAGTGGTGAGGAGTATAAGCTTTAAATTGCTAATGGCTGTCCTCATCTTCTAGTTGGACGAAGAAACACAGAATGGAAGCCAAAATGAAGGCAGAGATTTCAAGCCTGATTCCAAACTGATTGTGACTTACATGGTCACACTTTCTCTAAATAGACGATGATGTTATTTGTTCTGCAAATAGACGAAGATGTTATTTATCCTGCCTTTGGCTTAAACTTTGCGTCAACTAAAGCAGTGGCAGCAGGACAGCGGTACGTGGGTGCTCTCTTGTTGGAAAGACGACAAACTGTTTAGCCATCCTGGAAGTAGTAGCTCTTATATTTGGAGACTTTAAAGTGACTAACCCACACTGCTTTGTGTCGCTGTCTCTCCGCAGTGCAGTGCATGCAGCACAATGCTGTGAAGCCAAACAGAATAAAAGTTCTCTACTCAGCAACTGTGCAAGTCATTTGTTTGCACCACTGAACAGCAATGTGCAGAGTTAGAGGAGAGGTGAACACGCAGAGCTCCAACCCTACGAGTGTGTGTGTGTGTGTGTGTGTGTGTGTGTGTGTGTAGGCTACTCACTGCATGTTTAACAGAGTAGTTCATGATAATATAATCTTTCCCTATTGGCAGCCAGGAGCGAAGTGTGATGACATCACGGTCCCGAAGAGGCTGTGGACACTTCCCTGTTGACAAGTGAACATCACAATCAAAAGATATATCTGGTGAACACAACACTGCAGATGTGCAGTTTTGTGCATCTGCATCACTTCACAGCCCCAAAACACATCACATTAGTGACGAATGAGGAGTGCGTGTGTTTACATGTGAATGTGTAACATACATGAGTAATAACCAACATCCGCGTTGACTGTGAGTTTCCCTATATCGAAGGTCTCGATAACATTTTTGTCCCACTTCCTTCTGTATTCGATGTCATGGAGAACATCATACATGGTCTCGGCTGACACGTCCTTGCTCACCATCCGACACTGGAACAGAGGAACAGAGAAAAACAGAGAGAGAAAGTTTTAGTCACGCAATACATTGAAAACAGCTGAATTGTGGCCTGCACTATTCTATTAAACTGATCTTTGCAATATGTCCAAATGCAAGCATTGCAGGAAAATCCATTCAATTTTAATGAAGCTGCATCCCATAGGTTCCCAGTGAAGTGCTGCACCATTGTGGAAGAGAGCGATGGAGTTCACTGTGATATATGCTGACATAGTATGGTGCGATACAAAAAAACAAACAAACTCAGGAGCGCACACATCAAAGACAGCTGCTGATCTCATGTGCAAACATGAGGGGTTAAGAGGGTGGATCAAGATGTACGTGTGTTGAGGGATCCTGCACATATTCAGTTTGGAAAACACGAGAAGTATGATTACTGACATGTAAATGATTAGACATGAAGTGAGAGAGGGAGAGAGAGAGAGAGAGAGAGAGAGAGAGAGAGAGAGAGAGAGAGAGCAGACCACATATGAGTCATTACTAGACCTGAGCTCTTAAAGGGAAAACAACAAATTCAGAACAGGCCAGAGATGGACACAGTGACACACAGCTTGTCAAATGGTTGTGAGAATGAAGAGGTCATTCTTTAAAAGCTACACATGATCACACAGATCCACTCCCATTTCAGTAAAAAAAAAAATATATTCCTGTACACCATAAATGAGAGCATTAGCTCATCTTAAATTAAGCCTATTTAAATAATGATAATAATGTGAAAGTTATAGACTTGCATCCATTTTCCTCGAGCAAGTAAAGCAAGTGTACAGTACAGTACATATGTATAATCTGTTGTTTAGCCTTGTATAGGTGTGTCACATCTTATTAATGAATCCTTGGGGAAACCTACGTCAGGTTCACAGTAGATGGCAGCCCCATAGTAAATTTGTTACTACGGTTACAATTGTCAGGGGGGATTAATAATAACAGGAGTCTTAGTAATAACAACAAGGAGAACGAGAAGGATTTCAAAGAGAGAAAGGCTGAGATAAAGGTGTGGAAGGATGAAGAAGCACATGAGGAGAAACATAAACACTGACAGCAAGTGAGGGACGAGAGAAGACAAAAGAAAAATGGGTCCCTGATGATTTTAAACAAATCATTCTAGAAGGTTTAAAGCTTAGTTTGTCACATCATCGTGTTTGTAGTGATCCTCATGGGCTTAGTTTAAGACAATGATCACAATCTTTCTTCTTTGAAAACAAGGTCTCTGGGTCTCCTTCACTAGAGTAACAACACAGTAAAACATTATGTTCTCAGATATACAGCACAGAACATACACTCGCAATTTAAAGTATTTCTCATGTGACAGTGACAGCAACATGACACTCTGGGCTAAATGCAGAATGCTAAGCTGCTATGATAGTGAGCAGTCCCGGATCACAAGTCATAAAAGTGAAACTACTGGTAAAACACACAAACGTCAACTGTCAGCCCTCCATATCCACGCAGTCAAAACGAAAACCAAACTCGTCACAGAAGATCCAACCCGGCTCCCACCATCAGGCTGCCGTTATAAAATCCTACAATAACTCATTCATAACCCCACTTTTTCAAGTATTGTCCCACGGAGTACATATATATATCTATATATATATATATACATATACATATATCTATATATATATATATATATATACATATATCTATCTATATATAGATATATATACATACACACACAAACACATATCACATCTGTGTAGCAAGTTCACCAGTTTGAATTTTTATCAATAACATCTAATAATAAATAATGACATTTTAGAAAATGCTTCATGAAGAAGAAGAATTCATTCATTTCTTTGGAGATATTAGTTCAACAGGAGCAGTGTGACACATAATGACATACTGATACTGATAATGAGGGAGGCTAAAATTAAGGATGAGGAACGCACAGAAAGTCTCCCTTTCAGGCACAGACCCAAATTAAAAAAAGTTAACTAGGGTAAATGTATAACTCACAGCTGTCCTACTTTGATGCCACTTGTTCAAGAAGTCTTTTTGTCACAACATGTGAATACAAATGTTCATAGTTTGTACCAACAATGACAATGTGTGCACTGCCACTGTTGTTAAAATCAACTTCATTTAAAGCCAAAGTCAAGACACAGAGTCTCACAGGGAGTCACAACAACAGCTATGATGTGTCACTAAAGACACCAGAAACACTAGATTGATTAGATCTCTGAACACTAAACTGTCAGAACTGGCAGAAGTGCTGAATCAGAAGGGGAAGGGAGGATAATACAGACTGAATGACAAAATGATAGACTTTGAACATTTATAAATGTCAGAAAGTTGCTCAGGGAACCAGTGTTAGCCAATCAACCAATCAATATGGCTCTGTTTAGGAGGTATAGTGACACTGACACAGTATTATCTAATAAACATCTGAAAGTGTCTGTATTCAAATTTCGAAAAGAGACGACATGCCATGTCACTTCAGCAGCACTCAAGGAGTGCAAATAATACTGAGGGACAAGCCAGCGACAGGCCACGTAGGCCAAATAAAGCCACATGCTACCATAAAAACAGCATGCATGTGGTCACTTCAGCAGCACTCAAGGAGTGCAAATAATACTGAGGGACGTCTTAACTTTGTTATCTTTGTAAACGTCTAATGAGTGTGTGGGTGAGTGGATAATCCCGTAGAGCAGGGGTGTCAAACATACGGCCCAGGGACCAGAACCGGCCCGCCAGAGGGTCCAATCCGGCCCACAGGATGAATTTGTTGAAATTTCACACTACGATTACAATCTAAACGTAATGTCAAATGCAATATTTTTCACTTCCAGATACCTGTGACTAAATGTTTGTGCCCTTATAGATCCAGTGTGATGTGTACAATTTAGGCATGATATTGTTGAAATTCCACTTATATTTCTCAAGAAATGTCATGTTTTGTAAAAATGAAGTTCTTGTTGGTCATAGGTTATTATGCTATTATTTTACTGGTCCGGCCCACTTGAGATCACATTGTGCTGTATGTGGCCCCTGAACAAAAATGAGTTTGACACCCCTGCCGTAGAGTCTACAAACAGCATTTTTGTCCATCCCTTGTGCAGACAGACTGACAGTCCAGAGAAGATAACAGAAAACAAAGGATGTGTTGTATCCACGGGCAAACTGAAACAGGAGAAGCAGCAGCAGGAGGAGGAGGAGGAGGAGGAAGGAGAACAAATACAAAGGCGAAAGAAGAGAACCGCTGGGAGCAAACGAGCGTCAGCACGGAATGAGGACGTACAGCACAGCTGAGTACATGTGTGCGTAATTCGTTTATACGCTAATTCAGTAAGCTAAACTATGAGCGAGGGAAGAGGCGGGTGAACGAGAGTTCAGAAAAGTAAAGCAGACCTGGAAGGAGACAAACGGACAGACAGGTCTGTCACCTGAGGAACGACCGGCGTGTGCAGCCTTGTGAAGTTGTTACATCAAGCGTGACTTCACCAACTGTGCCCACTGTCCACTCAGAGAACCCAATGACCCGTGACCACGACTCATTCAACCTACTCCACCCACTTTCCATTCTCCTTTATTCCACGTCTCACCTACTCTTGTTCTCTCCTCCGGACTCGCTTTCCCCTGCCTCCCTCCAGCCTGTCAGCTCTCATCATTTGCTCTCCTAAGTGCTGACACATGATAGTCGAAGACAATTACAGAAAAAACAGAGGGGGGGGTGAGCGTGTGACTCAGTGACCCAGGCTTCCCTCTGTGTGAGCAGAGGAGAAGGTGAACCCTGGAGTGTGTGTGTGTGTGTGTTAGAGATGCTGCAGGAGAAGCTGTGAGCCTCTGACAGTTTGACAAACTATTAAAGAAAACAAAACTGTCTCCACACGCACACACGCAGACACTGTGCAGTGAGTGGACCACACACCATCACTCTGGGTTGTCACAAAGTTCTGATAAAAAATATATATATATATCATGATGATGACGACGGTGGCGGGTTGATGAAGAGTGATTGCAGCTGTGATATCAATGGGATCTAAAAGCCATGATTGGTGAATATAGCAGTGGCAATGATTGCGATGATAATTACACTGCTAATGATAATGATGATTGCCAGTCTGTTGTCTCTCTCATCACCTGATTTGCATGGACACTGTTTTAGTTTCTTGTTCCTGACATTAATGTTTTAGGAAAGAGACACAGTAAACCAGGAACAGAGGCTGGGATCGCGGCTGGTGTTCATTCTCAACACTGTCGTTCATCATTTGACATCAACTATGACATAGGCGTACACCCTGGTCCGGTCACCTGTCCATCCTCAACACAGTCAACACAGTCACATCACGGGGACTTCAAAAATCGAGTCACCATAACGTACAGTAAACAACTACATTTTAAGGTGAAGACGTTTGGTATATAAGGCCAGAGTAAGTCTCCAGGAAAGTAAGTCAAAGTAATGTCCTCTGAAGTCACAGAAACCAGTGTGTGTGTGTGTGTGTGTATACTTTCTACGTCTACTGTTTGCAGAGCTGTCATGAGGTAACACACCTGTCCTGTATGAAAAAGCATGAATAAGCAGAACCTTAACTTCTGAGTACACACACACATACACTCCATCTATCCCACACCTCACCTTGAGCATACAGGATATTGCCTGAGGACCCACACAGGCAAATGAGGCTGATTCACAAAAATCTGATTAACCTCTGCGTTTGTGGCCCCATGCACACAGACACACACCCATGCATGCGCGCGCACACACACACACACACACACCACTTTGTTAAACAAAGTAAACACCTGGTGGCTCACTCACAGTCCTCAGATCCGCATACACCAGCAGGAAAGCAAACACACACATTAATCCAGAGAATAATGTGCCCTGTTTCTATCTCTTTACATATTAGCTCATATTAGCCAGACTAACTGACAGTTATCCGATGTTCAGGTCAACACTAATCAGATTGTAAGTAGTGTAAAGTTATAGGAAGAACTGTCAGCTCCAAATCTGCCTCCAAGTAAAACTGCCAACACCACAAGAGGTTTTGAGACGGTAAAGTCAGTTTGGTTATCAGCCAACATCTGAGACTATCGTCAGTATATATTATGATGTGATAACCAGATCTATTTTTTCTCAATTGACTTTACAATAGAGCTGCAACTAATGATTATTTTCATAATCGAGTAATCTGTCGATTATTTTCCTGCATATGGTGATGTTCTCAAATGTCTCGATTTGTCCACAAACCAAAGTGATTCAGTTTTAATAATTTCTTTGCTGTGTGGAGCAAAAAAAACAGAAAATATTCACATTTAAGAAGCTGAAAAATCTGAAAACTTGTTTGAATTCTTTCTTTTTTTTTAAATACTCAAACCATCAAAATAGATGACGATTCATTTAGTAATCGTTTAATCGTGTAATTCTTTCAGCCCTACATTACAAATTCAGCAGGATATAAAAAAATACATAGCAGACAAATAAGCTCATGATCTATAATGTGGTGTCCAGCATTACTACAACAATAACCGATTATTTTACTAAGAAGGCTTTAGAATTAAAAAGGGAAACTGAACCTCCTTTATACAATAACTACATTGACCATAAACAAGTTCTACAGTTATTTATTCCTATTCCGTGAGCTGATGACATGTGAACAGAGCGTCTGAATTTGTTTTGTCCTCTGGGCTAATGTCCCAGAACACGAACAAAGCAATATTAATGACTGTGGTCAAATATAGTGTAGTGTAAAATGGTACGCAGCAGTTTTTTCAGGGTGTAAAGTGGCATCAAGGTCCTGAGGACAGCCTTCATGTCCCCTCCCAAGACAAATATTATGGCCAACTGCCGTGTCTGCTATTTGAATGAAAAACCACCTTCTTTACTCATCAAGTAGTTTTATCTTATCTAAACTGTAAACAGGAAGAACTTCATTTTTTCTGCACTCTTTGGATCACTGCATTTAAAAACGATATCAGAGCACTGTTGTTAAACTTTAACACATTAAGCTAAGAAAAGCGGCCACCCAATAGAATATTTAAATCCACTGATCAGTTTTCTATATTACAAGGGACATTAGGTTATCCTAACCCTATATATTAAAACGAAAGGGCTCTTCTCCAGAGTCTAATAATAAACTGTGTGCAAATCTAATTCCACAGATGTTAACATATGAGCTACTCATGATAAAAGAAGATGATGCGTCCCTGGAGAATTAAACCTGCCTCCTGGGGCTTTTACGCCCCAAGAGGTTTTCTTATACAGATACAACAGACACTAAAATGTGAGCTGAACTGTATGTTTCCACTGAGTGAGACTGTGAAATCTACTCTTTGTGGTTTGGAGAAGCCTCTGTGCAGCAAAGAGTGGCGTTAAAAAACCATCGTCAGCACTTTGAATCATTTGGGAATTTAGAGAGAACGTGGAACTGGGAATGGAAAAGCAATAGAGTAGGCAAACTGAGTGAGCGTTGTTTTCACATATTTCAATGACTTAACTCTTGATGTGTTGGAAAGCATTATCAAATACCGACCCTCATGTGGAGGATAAAGCGGTAGAAGAGTGATTATCTTTCCTTTCAGATCATCTGCTGAGGTTCGAGCGATCAGACTGACACACAGGATTCTAAAAACAACTGCCACACGTTCTGTTTAATTAATGGTCCTGTGTTATACCTAAGGTAGAAATGACAGGATAGTGTGACCGACCACCCAGTCTACAACATTACTCAACAGGTTGATTTCAACAGGTATCTTGCTTTACAGGGTTTTTTCCCCCTCATTCTTTAGCTCTTGAAGTGTATTCACACAGGTGCAATATGAAACTAATTAGCTCTTTCTTATTTATTGTGTTGAGACACTTCCAGGTGTGCGTGAGTTTATGAACTTTACTCCATGTGTGTGAGAACACAAAGAGACAGTCATCTGCAAAAGTGACAGTACACTGCAGACTCTCTCTTAATCTACTGCATGACTGTGTCTCAGCCACAACATGCCAAATAACCAACAAACATGTTATCGGATCTAATCTAATACTGCTGTGGTTATTTAGTTTGTGTATTGTCATTTTGATGTTTGCCACATTGTTTTGCAGCTGTTGTAGCACTTTTGCTCAACAAACAACATCTCTTTGAGGGCAATAAAGTAGCCTTCATTTGATTTAAACTTGCACGATATACAGCTGACTTGAAATGCTGAGGGTTATAATTTCATATCTGTGTGCTTTAAAGCAGCCTCACCTTGATTTTGTGGACGGACTTCCCTTCTTCCAGACCCTGGGTCCACACCGTGATGCCCCCCTTGTTGCAGCTCATGCTCCAGCCTTCCTCGTAGAGACACTCGGCCTTGAAGCTGGCGAACGCCCGGTCGTCCGGGATGGTCACCGTGTGTCCAGACATGGCTTACTGTTACCGGGGAGTTAAAGTGGGTGGACAGAGGGGAGCCGGGAGTGGAGGGGTGTGAAGAGACTCCTGCTGGGCCCCGAGGAAACGTACGGTGATCCGTGGAAGCAGAGTGCAGCCTGAGAGAGCCGTGCTCCACCTTCTCTTCTTCTTCTGTGGGATGAACGCGTCTAATTCAATTTCCTCCTTGGAAGAAGCCGCACCGCGTCTTGTGATGGTCTGTGTGCGCGTGAGTAGGTGCGAGCGTGCGCGCGCGCCTCCTCCTCCTCCTCCCACCGCAACCAAGCTCCGCACAATTTAAACACGCGAACCCCTAGGTGTGAGCGAGCGCAGACTCGCACAGGTGAGATCGCACGAAAATCAGACAACGAAATGTCCAAATTGAAGAAAAACGAATGGGAAAATGTGCCTTTAAAGGCAGTTTACAACGGCAGTGGAATAAGTTTGAGCAGTTTACACCAACAGCTGCTTCTCTGACAAACCATATGTTTCCGCCTCTCTCGCGCGCTGTCTCCTAGCTGTTGTTCGGTCTTCTTTCTTTCTTTCTCTCTCTCTCTCTCTCGCTCTCTTCTCCTTCTTCTTCCTCTTTTTCGTGGGCTTATAAAGAATAGAAGCGTCTCTCCATCGCTGCGTCTCTGCTGTGGCAGGTGGAGGTGGAGGAGGAAGAGGAGGAGGAGGAGAAGGAGGAGAGAGGCTGAGCTTGCAGCAGACGCAGAGGTGGGAACGCCTCCTCGTGCTGCCTTCAGGTGCTCGTCGTAAAACTCGCAACCACTTTCAGAATAACTAGGAGGACGTACAGTGGAAAAAATACCTTGAAAACGCTGCAAAACTTGCAAGAAACAGAAACTATACCCATCATATATGTTATTGCCCACAATTAACTACAGATACGACAGCAAGTGCTATAAAATATTAATGACTTGAAATATTAGAAATATGAGACTAATGACTTGAAATATGCAACCCAGAGCCACTGAATGTGACCCAATGGTTGTTAGAAAATAAAATAAAATAAAATAAAATGGTTCATTTATATAGTACTCTGTATGGCTGTAATGTTTACAGAATTACAGGGGGTATTCTTCAGGTTTAGGTCTAGGACATATATGACAAAATAAAAACTGTTCACAAAAGTTGACCAAGTGAAAGCACACTTGTAAAAATAGAATAGAATAGGCTTTTTCCATCATGGACATGTTGACATGTTTCATCAGGAAAAGCTGCAAGTGGTAATGATAACTGATTAACTATGGCTATGTTCAGTTCATTTAAGTCAGGACACTGCAATAAAGAAACAGCATGTACTGTTTTTTTTGTATTTACTGCTTACTCCTGAAAACAGTGCAATCAAAATACCAATAGACTACACAATTCAAACCAACAAATACAAAAAAAGTTATGGATGATTTTTATTTTTTATTTTCTTACCTTTGTGGCACTTGTTTGCCACTGAAGGCAACTATACGACATAACAAACAAAACGTCTCCAATTGTCTTGTCATTGGTAAGCAATTAGTCAGTTTAAATATTAGGCGAAAAACAATTCCTATCTTTATGTTCTCACCCTTGCCTAAGAGTGTGGCAGATCATATTTGATGATATTTTATCAGGCAATACCTTAATATACAACAAAGTAAATATCGTGCTGAACATTGACTAAAATATACCGCACACGCCTTTATCAGTGATATACTATTTGATAGTGCTGGTAATGTGAATTTCTCTGTGAGATGAATAAAGTATCTGAATGTCTGTCTGTCTGTCTGTCTAGCTAGCTAGCTAACTAGCTAGCTATCTAATGGTTGTTTTCTCTGGCTTATGCAGCATGCAGGAAACTCCTGTATGGATATTACACTTCCCCACAGAACGTGAACGCAACTCGGGCTGCCAGCCATGCAGACAAACCTCTCAGTAAAGTCGTTGGTTCACGGAGCAGCGGGTGCGCGCCTGGCTCCCTTTGGCTGACGTGTAAAGTAGAGAGAGTCTTTCCCTCTCTGTTTGCCATGACTCCTCATAAAGTGCTCACTGATGAACAATAATGATGTCATTTATTTGTAAGTGTCACTACTTACTATCCAGTCTGTTATATTCTCTGACTCAGTTTATCACTCGGTCTGCACAGTCAGCCTCTGCCTTCATCTCTATATCTTACCAGAAAATTACCAGAAGTAAAAGTCTTAAAGGATATGACATTTGCTGTACTTAAGTATCAAAAGTAATTCATCCAGCCATCCATTTTCTACTGCTATATCCTCCACAAGAGGGTTGCAGGGGTGCTGTGAGTAAAAGTGAGAAGTAAAGATTGAGCCATGATAGCTCAGTGGTAGGGCATGTGGGGCATGTGGGGATCCTCCACAGGTCACTGGGACTGAGTGACCTGTGGAGGATCCCCCAGGCAAGAATCTATCAAAAGTATGTCAGAAGAAGCGGAGAAGGAACATTTCTGGTTCTACGAAAGAGACGGGTACATAGTAGAACCTAAATGTGTAAAAATCCAGGTGCAGGGAGTAACAGGGAGGGTCAGGGACACCCCTGACTGTTGCCCTACATCCTAAGATGACCTGCAAATAAAGTGGCAAAACATCAAGGAAGGATAGCTCTCAGCTGACCCTGCAACTGGTACCCAGGAACAGGCGGAGGTGCGACAAGTGCAAATGCTTTACAGGGAATTACACCACGTGTAAATACGGCACAACAGATATCTTTCTTTGACAAACACACATTAACAACATTACCTGAGGCTGCAAACCAGCTCCAGGTCTCTGCTGTTATACACACTGGCTCATGAGATCAGCATACAGAGACTTTACTTGGGGGTAGGGTAATCAGACTCATCTATTTTTGCTAACCCTTTGAGGTCTGTGTTGTCTGCCTCAAGCCATAACTGTTGACTGTAACAGTGGCTGTATTGACAATGCTTTAGAATCAGCTATAGGCCTAAACATATCAACAGGTTAGTGTGTGTGAATGGAGCTGTATTTTCTGGTGATAGTGGATTTATTGTCTACAATATTAAACCACTCCTGGAACATTTAGATGAGACGACTGATAAAGGTGCCTGCCAGTGGATTTATGATGTCAGAGCATGTTGAGTCACATATTGTGAGGCCCAGTGAGCCTGAATTGTATTTCAGTCTCAATAAAATACAATTTTCAACAACACAGTGTTTCCATTATTACACTGTGACAGCCATAGAGGTGCAGATGATGACAAGAAAATCTATCACTGCTTTCTCAAGATTCCAGACTCACAAGTGATCCAATTTAAATAGACATTCTTCTCTGTAACTCATATACAATTTTTTTTATACATTTTATTATGGTATCTGCATAATTGCCTGCTGCAACATAACATCAGTCGTATACATTTTATTATCTGATGCTTTATTTATCTGGATTCCTTCCCCTCCTTTCAGGTCTAATGAGTTTTCCTCAATAAATAATAATCTTTTTTAGCTTACATGTTACATCCCACTGCAGTTGCAAAAAAGCAGGTAAACCATAAAAATACCCACATTAATAGATTAATAAATGAGTGTATTTAACTGACATTGTAAACAGGATATCACAGTTAAACAGAAATGAACTGTTCCTCATGAAGATTGACGCCAACTTTCTCTTACATGCTCCCCCTTTATCGCAACAACACAGCTTTTCTCATGATGGATGATTAGCAGAGATGAGGAGGCAATTAATAAAAAGAAGCTAAATATTTTTATTAATAGTAAGGTCAGTTATTTCTCTCTGGTCATCCAAAGAAGAAATGATTGCCATGGCTCCATGCCACCTGATTGAGAAAGGCTGGTCTAGACATTAAAAATGCATAAATGAGAGAAGGCAGCTAAAATTTATTCAGGCCTATTTAAAGCACTGAAATTAAATAACAGGAATTATTTATGAAAGCTGTATTTGACTTGAAGAACTTACAAGTGATGCAGAAGTACATAAAACATTCCTGTATGGATATTTATGTAAAGATATACTCCCCTGTATTATTATTGTATCCTTTCCTGTCATATGTGAGCATGTAAAAGAGGGTTGATAACAGTATTATACAAGTGCAATGTTGACATAAAATGGCGCATTTCCACCGGCTCTACTCGCCTCGCCACGCCACGGCACGGCGAGTAACCCTAACTTGATTAAGTTAGGGTTCGTTCACAATTGAATAATCCACATCACCAACAGCTTTGTCGCCATCTGGTGGCCAGTTTAAACAAGACAACAACATTTGTTTTGTCAATGAAAGCTCCAGAAGCTATACAGCTATCTATCATGTTTTACTGAGAGGACGCCAGACTTCACAGTTGTTTTATAATGTACTTTTTGACACATTTCAGCAGGAAAGCATAGGTGTTACTGTTAATTATGATCATTCAAAGCCTCCGTGTGGTTGATTTAAGTCAGGACAGTGTGCCAGAGTCAGCATGGACTCGAGGCAGTAGTTTCAGGCACCAGTAGTTTCAGGAGGTTACCGTTTTTTTCTCAACAGCGCCACCAGTTGGATACCACGGAACATAGCGCTTCAATTCTCATGGCTCCAGCAGAGCAGTTAAAACCGGATTCAAGTATAGTATTTACTTTTGACGTGAACACAATTATGAATGCTTCAAGTACACGGGGAGGTTTATGTTAGCGGTTTTATGGGTACGTAAACCATTTTGTAAACTACAATGTTTTTCGTCGTTTTAATTGAAAACGATTCTAAAGAGCCACCGTGATGCACTTGGTAAATCCACCGAACTCAATTAAGAAGGTAGTAATGTATGCTCCATCTATTATGTAGGCGTGCGTGTCAAATTGTGTCATGTACTGTATAGCCTTTTTTAAAAATGTCTTTTTCTTCTGTCTCCAGCAAAGAAAACTGTAGAATGCCTGTTTTCCGCGCTGGATGTATCAGTACCTATACTGTTATATGTCTGTGTTACTGTAAAAATAAAACAACGCATGAAACGTAGGAGTATATATCCTACGTGATGACGTAATGTGCCCCCTCCCTGTTTCCCTCATACACAGCCAACCAGCAGGCGCCTGCTTTTCATAATACAGCAAAACCTCGAAGGTTTGTGAGATTTTTGTCCGTTTTCGACTTACATGTCGCTCTGGAGCCACCAGGATGTGATTGATCTTTGTATGCGCCTTCTCTTCCTGGCACTTAAACATTTAGGTCACACGACACCATGACTAAGACAAAACATGCGAGGAGCTGCTTTATATAGTCCCGATCAAGGTGCAGTAAAGTGCCCGGATGAGCCTCGGTGGTCCGGGGTGCAGGCTTCAAACCTGTAGCTGCTTAGCGGCAGAGTGGTTCAATTCCACCTTTCGGGCGTGAGATGGTGACTGTTGACCACGGGTCAAAGTACTGATAAAGAACGTTTTTAACATTTAATCGGCGTACACGATATTCACTACCTTTAGCGAGAAATGACATTTAGCTGAATGTTCCCTTGTTGTTAAGTGCCATACTGTAACTAAGTTGTGTACTGGTTTTCTTTTCAGAAAAATGACATTGGTCATTTTACACTCTATAATAAAAGTCCTTTTAATCAAAGGTTTAATGAAAACGAACTTTGTGCATGCACATATGACACACATGTCATAGTGATGATAATTCAGAGAAATGTTGTGACGTTTGAAATGTTGTGTGTTAAAGTTAAATACTGGATTGTACGGTGTTCGAGTACAGTACAGTCTTGCCTCATGTGGTTGCCAGAGAAGCTTCCAGTAAAACAGCATTTCCCAACATGCAACGCGAGCTCCAGTGACAGCCTCAATGCATGTTACGATGAGGTTTGTTTTCGTCATTGTAAACTGAAGTGTAACGGGTCTCTCTTCTGAGCTGACGCGGGATATCATAGCTGTGTGATATCGTTTCTCCTCTGGATTTACTATAAGACTAGAGGGTTAATCTCAGCTCATATATTTGGTGAGTTTATCGCCATGTTGTCATCTGTTCCCACACGGCTACTTGCGCGAAGGTCGCGCAGCTTGTCACCGTGCAGCCGTATACTGCAGACCAGCGCTGGCGGAGCCGCGTGTCACGGCATTCGCGAGACACCAGCGACAACGGAGGCGAACCGCAACCCCATCGTGTCCACCTCCCGGGTCTCCAGGAGGGGCATTTTAGTCGAGGACACCGCTGGAGCCAGTGTCAACCAGTCAGTGCAGTACCACCACCTCGCCCCTAGGTGGCTGTCCAACCTGGAGAATCGCCGCAACTCATGGGCAGCTCTGGCCAGCAGGGGGCGCAACAATAACCGTTACTGGGAGGAGAGCGGGCAGGGAGGCGGAGACGAGGGCCAAGGAACAGGTGGAGGAGGCAGCCGGGCAGGAGTGGCCTCTGCCGGTGTACTCTCTGCTGCAGCCGTGGCCTTCTGTCTAAAGAAAGAATCTGATAACAAAGGTAGACTTTCATTAGCACACATTATAGTCTTAATTTTTATTTAATTTATTTTCCTGTTAATAATCATTATGTGTAGACAGTGCTAATATTATATTTGATACTGTGAATTTGATTTGTCTTCTAAAGAAAGAAAGCCATTTTTTGTCTATTTAGGTTTTCTAAAATGTTTTCTTTCCTGCAGAATTTTCTGAATCTCTTGTCTTTATCTGTAATTAAGGTGATGCTCTTCTGGAAGCAGCAAGGACCAACAATGTTCAAGATGTGACCAGGTATTGCACACAATTCATGGCCAAAATGTTATCATGAAATTTGTTTTTTGAAATATTTCAATCCCCATAGTTATCACGACAAATGTCAGACATATAAAGCTGCGGTCTGTAACTTGTAAATATTTGTAAAAAATGCTAATTCACTAGCGGTGGGAATCACACGGTACCTCACAATATGATACGTGATGGTCCACGATACCAATAACGTCACAATACAACGATTCTGTGTAAAGTGTATGTATTGAATGTGAATTGGGGCATCTCTTAGCTCGTAGTGTTCTCCATTATCCAATTGTAACCTCCCTCTTCTACGGCAAGGTTACTTCCGCCCAAGTGTCCCTTATTCATCTGAACAGTGCCACCATGAGGAGACATGAAGTAGTGATGCCTGGCGAGTGAATCTTAGTGAAAGATTGAAATATTGCCCATATTAGCTCATTGTTTAATGTTTTCATAACTCAATATAAAATCATGAGGTACAGACTTGACATTGTACGCTTATACTGTACACCACAACACTCTTCACAGTTGCTTATCCTTATATTATGTACAGCATTAAGAAACCTCTCTGACTGACCCCTTGAACCACATGATTTAAACTTACTTACAGGCATGTAACAGCAGGACAAAGTAAATATACCTTTCGAGTGTTATTTCGGTTCATTTTCAAACAAACATTTAAAACAACAGAAGGCAAATAACATTAAAACTATCAGTGGTAAGTGTAGGCTGAAGCTAAAGTTAATTTACACCTACCACTGACCTTTCAAAATCATAATTTTACAAAAAACTTGTTAGCCTGGTAGCCATGGTACCTTAAATGTTTATTAGTACATTGCAAGGTACAAATCATTCTTTCACAGTCTTTTGATCCTTGTCCTATGTTTTCACAACAATTATTCTACAGTTTGACTCTGCTGACTGACAGCAATATTTAACATCTGTATAGATCTTTTTCAAATGTGAACGTTCCTGAGATTGTATTGACTGACTGTGTGATATCTGTGGTATAATTTTATATCTTCCATCCTATAATCACCTCTGAATAACAACATAGAGAATAGTGATGTTAGAGATCTTTTGGTGGAGTCACTCACCCCAGCAGGTACAGTATGATCTGCAATCAAGAAAGCGGTTTTATCATTTGTAGCTGTAGTTCCAGTAGTAACCAGCAGGTGGAAGGAAAGGACCATCTGACTGTCATGTTTTTTGGAGGACTGGTTATGGTTAAAAGGTATGGTTTAGGTTTTGGTTAGGTTGTATAAATAAATTGAAGTCAACCCTAACCCACACAATTCATATTTGCATGTAAGGCTGGTTTGAAACACATTAGATACCAATTTAATTGTGTGTTTATATCTCTATGGGTGCGCGTGTGTGTGAGAGAGGGCATCATTTAACAAGCTTGTTGGATCCCATCTGTCTTGCTGATTGTGTTACAAAACTTGAGGGCAGTTGATTGTGATTGACACAAGTGCACACACTCTGTAGCCACTGGATAAATGCACTGACTCGGTCTCTTTGTGATAGCAAAATATTTAAGCGTCTACTGTGTCACAAATAAGTATTAGTTTGGTTACAGTGGCAGGGACATGTCACTACTGCAGGAAGTGAACATCTGTTTTAATTCTATTAAATGAATGATTGTTGTGTGTGACGTAGTCTAGTGTTGTTGGGGTCTTGGGATCCAAATCCATGTACTTGAGTGTGTGCATATATGGTGTGTGACTCCATGTGCAGGCTTGGGTTACCTGTGCCCATGTGGCAGATGGTGTAGGTGAGAGTACAGAGACACAGACAGATCGGCAGCAGGTCACAGATGTGTTAAGTGCTTCGGTTGAATTTGTAGAAGAGTGTCAGGGTGTGTCTGCTCAAAGGCAGCCAAGAGAGCACAGGTCTCGTTTTCGCTCACCAAAGATTAGATAAGTGTTTTTGAGGCTAAAAAAGTTGCTCTAATTTAAGGCATTGAAGCTCTTGTCATTGTATTATTTTTTGTTGTTGATAATTATTGTTTTATTTTCAAATTGCAGAATGCACATGACTTGACAGCTGCCAGAATACATGCATAGTATTTAATATTTTAAAACCTAAATAGTCTAGTGGGCTAAATAGTCATTATTTGTCCTTGAAGTGTAATTAATGCTGGTGCCAATGAAACAGAATTTATCTCTGTGATACTGTAGGTCACACTGTTAAACCACCACTATCATTATTTTAACCTGGTTATACAGCGTTCAATTTATCCGTCTGTTGTAGCTCTGACTTTCCACAGTGTTTTTCGACTCAAGCCGCTGGTAAAGTTAAAGCACAAGGAGTTGCGTAATGTGACTGCATTGACACTTATGTGTATGTAGCTGTGGTGATGAGCCTCTGACTTTCCTATCAAACCCTGATAGAGCCAGCAATGAAAACAGAGCCACAGTGCACCAGAGATGAGTGCAGAGCAGACAGAGGCCACAGTGTTGACTGTAAACACACACTCACTGTCTGCCTGCTCAGCACAGGAGACGACAGACGGATCACTTACGCTCGATCACCCCAACACACACACGTTCTTGTATAGACGGTGTTCCTCCAGTACCTGATGTCATACCCTCAGGGAGAAAACTACACACACCTGGCTTACACCACAGACACTTAACATGTCAAGGAACAAGTGTGTGGCTTTAGATAAAGACAGAGACGTGTCATGACGTTGTGTCTTTGATACAATCTCAAACAGAAGGCCTCCTATAATTCCATTTTAATGTGCTTTTGTTTTTATTTTTAATATGAACAAATTGGGCTGGGCTATATGGCCAAAAACATTATCATGACAAGACATTTTCAAATTACTTGATATTGATAAAACTTTAACATTTCACAAATCTGAGGCAAAGCAACCAAACCAGTTGTTTAAACATTCAATTGATATAAATGTAATATTTGTCCCATTGTGAATGAAGAATACTACATTGTAATACATGTTGAAATAATATTATAATGTCATCTCATTGTATTTCTACCTCTACTATATAGACCTGTCCCAGACATTTTCCATTCAAATTGTGGAAATTATTAAATTGTAAATCCTTTTGTGTCTCATTTTCTCACCAGGCTGCTAAAGGAAGGGGTGAACCCAAATCACCGCCACAGTCTTGGATGGTCCGCTCTCATGGTGGCCGCCATGAACCGACAGCACAGGTCTGTGTGTGTGTGTTTCCATGCAACTAAACCTACTTAACAAGTCCTAATGTTCCACAGCTTTGAGATGCAGGCCGTGATGAGCATATGTGAACAGTAATGCAGTGTTTTGGTGTCACACAGCTGTCTATGTGAGTTGGCTTTTGAGCATATGTCATCCGTGTCCCCTGCTCCAGTTGTTACAGTAGGTCTTCAGAAGTGCAAAGTGTGACTTTCAGACTGACAGACGGTCTTTACCCGTCCCTCCATCTCTGTGTCCCAACAAATTAAATTAGCCTCCTGGCCCTCAGAACACACAACACAGAGAGGGGCCGAGGTTAAAGCTGGGCCAAATCCAATTTACCAGCCCTTTTTTTTTCCCCTCCATCAGGGCTGTGGTCACTTTTTGTTCATGGGCCTCATGAGCCCGTGAGAAGTATAACATTAAATTTAAATATGAAAATAGCTTTAATTTCAGGGTTACAGCCTTGTATCAGTGTCTTCTAATACTTTGATATTTCAAGAAATAATTTTTTTCAGTTGACAGCAAGTAAATGATTGATATTTGGTTATTAGTTTTATCCATTTATCAAAAAAAAGTTTAAAAAATGAATTGTTTTTCCGTGATTGTTAATTTGGACATTTTTGTCAGTATTGCTTACACTTTGTCTTCAGGTTAAGAGACGCTGATTAAAAATCATTATAAGTTTAATTAAAATTTTTAATTATTGTTAACCATACTGACTGACTGAAAAAACTAGCATGGACATGCTTTAATAATTCCACACAGTCAATATTTACATGTTAGGCTGGTTTGAAACACATTAGATGCCAATTTAATTGTGCGTTTATATCTGTATGAACATGTGTGTGTGTGTGTGTGTGTGTGTTATGAGCGCTATAACTCAGCTAGGCAGTGACACTCCTCTGTGTTTAATCCTGTCTTCCAGCAGCCCCCAATGAGCCGTAACTGCTGCAGGGAAGACAGAACATCAGTTCACATGCACGTGCACATGTGCACACACACACGTGCACACACACATGCACACACACACACACTCGCCATCCCATCATTTCCACTCCTAAAACATCCACAAACACAAGTGAAGATGCATATGTAAGTACATAAAGAATCACATACACACAAAACGAGTTCATACAGGCCAACTATCTATTACTCAGCCACATACACAACTTTATTTGTAGCAGTTAAGTGAAAACACAGGGAACATTACTCATGACCAGGGTCTAGCCTGTAGCCACAGTGTCAGTATGGTTCTTATTGTTGAATTATTTCACCCCTCCCTCACTGTATATTTATATGTTACTGGTCCAGAAGTGACAACCGTGTTTCAAGAGACGTAAGATTTGGTCGTGTTACACACAAGTGCAGTAGCTGTCCTTCCTCTGTTGTGTTTAGGGGTCGGGGTGGGGCTGTATGAGAGGATCAGGGATGAGTTGAGGGGTAAGAGTTAAGGGTGAGACATCAGGGGGCGTGTATTAGCTTAGTTTTGATGTGGGGCTAAATCAGGAGGTGCAGGGCTTTGCTCACTGTTTGCACTCTTTAACACACAATACCCATCTCCATCTCTCTTTCTCTCCCTCCGTCCCTCCCTCGCTGCATTCACGTGCACAATGAGCGCTCAGCCGAGTGAAACGCCTGTTGACCGTTCCAACCTGTCGGCCCAGTGACTTGATGGTGAGGGAGGAGTCCAGAAACAAGGGATTATTGAAAGAAAGGACGAGTGGCTCATTGGGGAAAGAGAGCTAGAGAATAGTTGAGGTGTGGAGAGAGTGATATTGAGTGGGCTTATGGGGTTGGGGCTCGGATTAACTGGACATAATATCAGGGAAAAGCTCTCCCTGTAAAATATTATCATAATTTAGTCACTTTTATATATCATCGCTTATGTGTATTCTACAGTACACTAAATCATATTCCCTCAGGTGGTAGCTGATGACACAGCAAACAAACAGCTTTAAGAGCATCTACTGTGAAACATTACAGAGTTTATGTGTAATGATTGTCAACATATGCACACCACTGAATTTCTAAAATGTAAGGCATAACATTTCAGCAAAAGAAATAAAATTATCTGTTTTAAAAGGAAATCGGAATAACAAAGTGACCAGCCATAGAAAAACCAGGTACAAGTAGGATGAGGGACTTTTGAGTTATTTACAGATTCTGAAAGTGTGATTTCTAAGCTTTCCATCAATGGCTTACATATGGAAATCTGAACATATTTGAAGATGTGGCCATTTGAATGTATAGGCACTCCTAAAAAAATGCTTTAGAGAGAATTTTAGCCTCAAAGATTTACACCTTCTGGGAGTCAAGAGACAGAATCATCACATTTACATAGCCCAACCCCTCCTGGTCCAGCTGTCTGTGAAACCACACCTCTCTGTATGTGCTACTTCTCATCAAAGAAACTGGAGCAGAGATACTATTTTCTGAGCTACACTGCTATACAGAACAATACATTTGCTAATTCTAGGATGGGTCAAAATGCAGAGAATAATTTCCCTAAGGGGATTAATAAAGTATCTACATTTTTTTTTCAATACAGAAAAAACTGGACGTAATAACCTCTTAACATTTGAAATGAAATAATTTGAAAAACATGTAGGAAGGGGGGTGGCTTATTCTGTTATCATTTCTTGTCCTTAGACTAGTGTAGTCATATTTCCATCATCTGTTTTTGTTGTTTCTTTTCTTTTTGAACAGTTTGCAGTTAATACAGTTTCATCGTTGTCTATTTTAGTCAGGAGGCTACTTTTAGTTGTAATATTTAATTTTTAGATTTTATATCCTGCCATTAATCGTAGAAATGTGTCTGTTTCAAAGATGTCATCCCCTACCACTGTCCCGAAGGCCTCAAAATCTGCCACTAATGCCTACAACACGCAGTCATAAACCTCCGCCACCCATTATCTACCCCTGCCCTTCCTGACAAAATCTCACTCTGAACTGACTTCAAAACTTGAGAGCCCTGATAAACTATTGTAGTATTTGAACAACGTTTATCAATAACAGGTCTAGGGACCCTAAGGGTTCTATGAAGAGGTCCCAGAGGGTTCCCAGAGAAAAATAGAATGAAATATGAATATAAATGTCATAAAAATGAAAAACAAGAAAGGTAATATACTTATAATATACAAAGAGTTAGAAGGATCACAGATAGATACATATTTCTAATATCAAATAAAACAAAATACATTTAAGTGGCTCTGTGTTGGTGTGGATGGTTCAGTCTGTAACTGAATGAGCTGAACGATGATGATGTGCTCAGAGAGTTGCTAAATCATTAGCATCACAGTCAATACTTCTACATAAAGCTGTGTCATTCAAACATTATTCAAGCAAAACTCACCCCATAAGAAGAAAGAAGGGTAATGAGAGGTTCGGTGTGCTTTCATCTCAGAACCGCTGTGTCTGTTCGCCTCAAAGTGTCCAGATATTCCCATGTCCTGCCACTCTCTTTCCATCCATTTGTGTATAAACTGTGGAGAAAGTCCTAGATTAAATGCTAGCGCGTTAGCATAAAGTCCGCTAGCTTAAATGCTAACGCGCTAGCTTAAATGCTAAGGCTTTAGCATGAAGTTCGCGATCATAGCAGAAGATGATAGGCCTCGGCATGACCAGAAGCTTGTCTTCGTTAAGAAGAAAAGCCAAAGATTTCCGCTGTAACAGCCACTATTTAGTTCTTCTGCAATGCCTTTTTCCTTGTCCATCTTCATTCAACATTGAGGAGCCCAGCAGCTGCATATTAAGTAGCCATGTGTTTCCTCTGTGGCAGCTGATTGGCCAAAAAACAACCAAAGCACTGGAATGTGATATGGATTCACAGTTCAAGTTTATGGTTTGAAGACCCACAATACCATGATTTAGTGGCTTCTTTGAAAACTTCAACTTATTTTTAATTTTGAAAAAACGAAAATCCCTCATTTTGAATTTTTTTTTTTTCATTTACTCCAAGTCACAAAAATATATGAGGACAATGTTTTGAACTGGTGTCAGGTCAGCAGAGTCTCAAGTTAATGTAATGTTATTATATAATGGTTTAAGTGGTTTGGAGGACAGTGTGAACCTTAATGAAGTGCCATATTTAAACCTACTTACAGTATTAAATTATTTAGGTGTGATCGTTTTGATTTGTCACTGTTTGTGTCCTTTGCTAATGTCATTCTCTTGGTGGCATCTGCCTGACCCCAGGTGTGCAGTGAGGTCATTTGAGGTCCAGCGTCTGGGCCAGGTGGTCAGAGACATGGATGGTCAGTTCAGCTCAGGTGTCTTTTATAGCAGTGCAGAGACGGAAGTGTCTGTTTCCTGCCTTCCCTCCAGGGCAGGATGGGAAACTAACACCAGTCGACTGCTGGCAAAAACCTCAGACTGAGCTACCAGCCTTGGCATCAAATGTGTTAAATAATGAGTGGCCATCAATGCAACTACTTTTGCTACAAAAGCAGACAGTAGAAGCAAGGAAACCATCTTTTTAGTGGCTTTTCAATGTCCTTTTGGACATAACAGGAATTTACTTTGCAGATGATTTTGTTTGGACGACTACAACATTTTATCAGGAAGTTTGTAATTTTGACTTTTGGGTCAGTCTCTTCAATGGGAGTTTAACCTAATGAACCTCTGCATGCCTTCAGTTTGACTTTAAATTAGTGCTGCAACTCTCCTCGTAAATGTCCCAAATAAAGTTAGCCACTTGATCATCAGTTGATTAGTAAAACTAAAAAGTGTTTCCAAAAGCCCATTAGTTTTAGCACTAGCCTTAATAATTAAATTTATCTCTTTCATGTTCTAGCTGCACTTCTCTCCTTTCATCCACTCCTCCTCCTCCTCTTCCTTTGCATCTTTCTCTCTTTATCCCTTCGTGTTTACCTTTCTGATGCCATTAACCCTTTTCAGACCATCTAATTTCTTCACACAGCTCTGCCCAGCCTCGTGTGACCAACCATAGTGTGCGTTTGTGTGTGCGTATGTGTATGTGTTTCGGGGCATGCATCTATGTGTTTGTAGAAGTGCTTGCAAGGGTGAGAGGAGAGCCCTCTGTGGGTCACGGCCCACTGCCGACCCCCCGCCACAGTGATACAGTAACAAAGGGAGACCTCCTGATCGTCCTTTCATAGCCCCTCAGCAAGGTCAGACACAAAGACGTGGTCAGACTGTTCTCAGCCTTGCTGTCCCACAGGAACATGCATGTTCTGACCAAGTCTGGTCTGATTTTTACTATTCTAATGGCGCTGAAAGAAAACTTTGTCTCGTTATCACTCTTAGGCTTCTGTAGTTTTAGAGTCAGTTGTTTCAACACTGAACTGGCATTTAAAGCTCTGCTGTTGTTCCTGACATTGATAACAAATTATTTGTAAAACTACAATGATTATTTCATCAGTTAGTCACCAATAGTTTTGAGGATCTACTGACAGTAATTTGCTGATTCTGGCTTCTTAACAGTAGACAGACACTGGGCTTAGATTGTTTATGAGATAAAATAAGTCATTTGAATATGTCACTTGGGATCCGGGAAAGTACAATGTTTTTTCTTTGGTCTGGTACAAATTTTAGAAAGAAAAATCCAGATGAATATCAATGGAAAACAGTTTGCTGTATCTCTAATTCAATTTATCACATGCTTTATTTTTCTGGTCAAATGCAAACCGTTTTTTCTCCAGAAAATTATATTCCTGTTTTAATATATTCTGATATCGGTCCAACTGAAGCTACACTGCTCTATCACTGAGTTCAAATTGTTTGCCATGTCCTATTTAAAGAACACAAATTCACCTAAAGAATGGCTACAGCATATGTAGTGATCATGTGGTTGCTCAAAAAGGAGTCTCACCCTCGAGTTACTAATCTCTCTGTTGAATTGTGTACTTCTCAGGCCTCTGATATAACCAGAGAGCTGAAAATGATCCATCATTGGCTGCATTACATAGTCACAGGTTTAACGATGGCCAGCAGCGTACTGGCAGGGTTCATGTTTCGGCCATTACCCCTGTTCTCTCTCTCCCAGTCTGCACAAACGCGCTAACTAGCTTTTGTGTGCACGTCTGTGTCTCAATGTCAAAGCCATTGCTCATGTTCACGGTGGTAAATGTAAAGTGTGTGTTCTGTAGACGGAGAGACGGTACCTGGAATGTCCGCTGGGTCACAGTGAGTGGTGTTGCCGAGGTTCTTGTGTTTGTTCTATAAGGCGGTACGCTCCAATGAAGGACTACACACAAACACACACAGACCCCCCAACTGCACCGGAAACAGGCCTGACCCTTGCCCATCCAGTGTACACACACATGTACATGTCACAATGCAAATGAGTGTGTGGTGCAGGAACGAGTTGTGGTCATTTGAGGAACTGACTGTTTGCATCTACATCTGCGTGTTTGTTGTCTTACATTATTATCCAACATCCAGATCAGGCTGCTGTGGGGGAATTGTGGTGTTGATTATTTATCTTAGTTTATTGTATTAATTAATTCACTGAGGTTGCAGCAACTGCGGTCATCTCAGCAACCCCCAGGTTGTGGTTGCTTAGCAACAATAGATGCTACAGGAGCATGACTCTCAAGTATCTTGTTAAGAACACCTCTGGTTTCTTTCACATGTTTTAGGTGCTGCATGTGAACATCCTCATTCATTCATTCATAGAAGCAGCAGCAGTGTCTATAGAACTTTCTTTCTCAACAGCACAAGACAGTTCAAAATGTGCTCATTAGGAGGGGCCGACTGCTTTTTGAGAGCATCAGCTTCATTGGACTCTGCATTTCCTTAACTCCAGCTTCATCCAACACCTGCCTTTCTCTCTCTTTCCTCTTTCTTACATTCTCTGGGTGAAGGCACAAAATGTGCCATTATAGTTGAAAAACCTGGCATGCTTAGTATGTCCAGATGCTGCACTGCCCCCGTAGTACTGTTGTTAGTCAAAGGCACGTATAAAACTACAGATCTTGACTTATTTGGATCTTTACCCATTGTGTGATATACTTTCTTTTGCTCCACTACTGATGGAATCACCACATTAGCAAATCTGATTATTGGCTCATATTCATTTCTTTTTACTGTAACGTCAGTAATTAAAATGTCTCATTTAAGATGCAATTATTTCTTAACGGGAAAAAATATCTAGCATCAGTGGTTGTACATCCTGAATTATTATCATGGAAATATAATACTTTTCTTTGTGTCTGTTTGCATGTACTTACTTCTTAATTCTTATTCTTTACAGTGTGGTGAAGGTTCTGCTCAAAGCCGGTGCTGACCCAAACGCTGGGGATCATTTCAACAATGTTTACGACACTTCACGGGAAAAAGGCATTCACTCCCTGGAAGGTAAAAAAAAAAAAAGAATAATGTGTTTCTTCAGTATATTACACATATGAATCCTAAATGTTGGACACGATTTTATGAGACATTATAATTTGCATGAAGATTTGCATATATGTACACGTTTCATCTTTTCTTTATTATTTGTTTTACGTGCGTGACAAGTGGGTGTTTTTTTTTTGTTTTTTTCTCTCTTGCGATGCACATACAGTCACACAAACACACACACACAGTGACAACACCCCCCCCCCAGTCTGTGTTGGGTTTCTGTAGACATATTTATATGGGATATGTATATTGCAGACATTTATATGGCTGTCAGGTTTGGGTCCGCGTGGGGCTGGCGTAGTGTGGGGAAGCGTTTCCCAGACGCATGCTGATGGATGGGCTAGGGGGGCCTGTGCGACGCTTTATTGGGTTAGCTATGATTATCCCACCCTGTCTCTCTTGTGCATGCACACACACACACACACACTGCAGAGAGAGACCATCAGAGCGACAGAAAAAGAATGGGATAGATTGAGGTTGGGAGGGAAAGACTTATTAGGCAAGGAAGAAAGAAATGAAAGAAGCTGTGAAAGACAAAAGAGGATGGGAAGAAGAAAGGGAGCGACGATAAGCAGTGAGAAGTTAATGATGGAGGAGAACACGTAAGATCTGGATGTTTGGAGAGGTGTTGGTGGGAGAGAGAGAGAGTGATTGAGGGAAATGGGTTGGATGATGGGAGAGAGAGGAGGGGAAGTCAGGAAATGGATGAGACAAAGTTATTGGGATAGAGGGAGGAGGGAGGAAGACGGTGCAAGTGATGAAAGGAATTGATGGATGCTGAGGAGGAGAGGAAGGAGGCAGGAAAAAATAAAAGGGATGATGGAGGAGTGGCACAAGATGAGTGCTTTTATGAAAAAGACAAGTAAGGAGAGAATGAAAGACTGCCTTTGTTATTAGTAAGAAGCACAGCAAAATAGAGCCTTAAACAATACTCACATTATTCTCATTACCCTGGACAATTGAGCTTAAATCTGTGAAAATGAACATCTTCTCTAAAGCTGGAAACACGAAGGACAATATTGTAGTCTGCTATGTCATTGTTGTCTTTCTGGAGCCTTGTCTCTGAGTGAGAACAGAGTAAATTATGGTCTTATGCAATTACTGTTAAATTTGCTTCTTAATTTATCATAACTTTATCTTCATGGAATATACCATGTGCATCTCAAATTTGAAAGTACTGTCTACTTTTCTCTTATGCATTTCTTTCTCTTTCTTTGTGCAGTCCTTGTGTCCAGAGAGGACGAGTTCAGCAGCAGGCTCAGCAGCAGGGCTGGTTTCCGTGGTTGCACGGCACTTCACTACGCCACACTGGCTGATGACCCACACACTGTCCACATTCTGCTGGAGGCTGGTATGTCTCAACCCACCTGCCCCTAACCCCACACTATAGTCCGTGAACCTATGAAGGTTTCTACCTATCAAACCATTGAATTGTAAAGAAATTAAATTTACCAGTGCTGTCAGAATCATAGGCTAAGTATGTTCAGAGTTGATGGCTCACATTCATATCTATTAGTGACTTGCATCCAGATGTCATTTGAATGTGACTGCCTTCTCAAACAGCATGCAACGCATGATCATTTCCTGCATCATCAACAACTTGATTCTAGGGCCATAATATGGTCCAGAAAATACAGGAAACATATATATATATATATAACATAACATGTATATAGTTTTAAAATAAAATTAAAAAAAAACAACAACAAAAACTGCTCCTTCAGGTTAAGGTGTCAAATATTTTGTGTGACATACTCTTACACTTGAACAATAGCACAACCCTCACGCTTGAAGTTAAATAAACAGCTCACTATATAAGACTGACTTTCAGTCACATCATTCCAATCCAAATGCCAATGATCACAGAGTCTGGTATTCTGAATACAGCCATAGTGATGTGACTTAATTTAATTACATGGACCATAAATCTCCTCTGTTTTGTTCCAACTTAAATAGTGAAAGTCTGCACTTGAAGTACAGTATGAAAGTAGGATCAGCCAGTAAGTGTCCTTCACTTTCAACACTTTTGTGTTCCTCATTTTATTGAGTTCTCTTGAGGCTCTCCATCCTGACCACCTGTAATAAAGAGAAAGGGACAAAGAGGATTGATGACAGAGGAGTTCCTGCTGAAATGAACAGAGTCAAGAGGGAAAACCAAAAAAAGAAATGCAGTGGTCACCTAAACTCTGTCCGCTGCTGCTTAACCAGTCTGACAGATAGAATTACATATATTCCCATTGATATAATGGAAATTGATACATTGTTTAATTTAAATTATCCACCTGGTTTGGTGTTCGCAGTGTCTGTGGCTGAGAATCAGCAGCAATATACAAGCAATAACAATTTTCAGCTAAATGTGCTGAATGTGCATTCTCCCGGTTCTCCCTTCTCCTCACTTACTGATGGACTGTAGATGAGAACACTGAAAAATCCTACACTTCCATTGAAAGGTGTGGGTGAGATTCACACCAGTGATGAACCACTTCAGAATTAACTTGCAAGCGGTCTGAGACCCCGTCTTCAAGCAGAGCAGAGTCCTGCTCCTTGGTTTGGTCTGAGGCTGCGTTTACAGCCACCCAAAAGGACTACATTAGGGGCATTAACGCTCCTGGGTTTGACTCAAATACACCTTTATTAATCCCCAATAGAGGAAATTCAAATCTTATATCAAATTCAAGCCTTGTCTCTTTCCTCATAAAGCCATGTTCATATTTGACCTGAATTAAGATTAGATTGTGTTGTCTTTTTCATTATCTTTTTTTGTTTTTGTTAATTCATTTTTTTAGTGTGTCATTTTTTTTATTTCAGAGGAAAATCTAATTCTTACACGTTAATTCAACAGAGGAACTAGATTTACCCGAAACACGGCGGCTCCTTCCTTACTTGCTTAAGGCAGTATTGTCTCCATCAGCTTTAAAAAGCTTTCCATGTATCATCGTCTTAACGCTTCCACCCTCGAGTAATATAAACAGTATCACAAAGCTCATTTGAAATTGATCACTTGTTCATTCCCCCTCTCCATTCACCCCCACTGCATTTGCACCTGTCGTTGACTCAGCTCTACCAATGGATTCACACACACACACTTGCACACACTTACACACACAGAGCCTGAGGGCAGAATATCCCCCCCATTTTACAGGCGACTAGCTCTTAAACAACCTAGGCCTAGTTGAACTGTGACCTCTGCACAGAACATGCCCTTGGGGTAACTCCACACTCACAGATGTGTGTCTGTGTGTCTATGTGTGAGTGTGTGTGTGTGTGCACTCAAGCTTCCATTTCAGGAATTAAAATATTCATATATTCATGTTTTCTTTTATTGTTTCCATATACTTCAGTCTGTACATCCTGCTTGAACTTTACCACGGGTGACGTTTTTAGTTGCTTTTTAGGCTGATGGACTTTTAATTTAAAAACACTTTTGGATCAAACACCCCAACCACTACCACCATCACTACACACACACACACACACACACACATTAGTAATAATGTCTTGTTTATGTTTATGATGGATGGTGCATCCATTTCTTTAGTGTCTGCTCGTCTCTCCCCTGTCTTACCCCCTGCGCCTGTAAGCACTCTTACGCTTAAACAAATCACCCCCGTCTAACTCAATCCAATGTTCTGCAGATGCATTTTTGAATTAAAAAGGTAAGAAAATTCACAAAGCAGAGACATTCGTTTTCAAACAATCTGATTAAAGACGGGATTGGTTGTCGCTCGTCCGACTGGACACTTGCTGGGTTGGCGCCACCATCACGACCAATATCAGTCACAATGTCACATGCTCTCAATTACAAACACATCCCTGATTGTGTGTGCGTGAGGGAGATGCTGTGTGAATTGGCGCTTAACCATAGACATTTATAAAAGTTTTTAGTTTTTCTTGACAAAAGCGAGTACGGTTTGTTTTCTTTGCAGTCTCTTGGTCATCACTCTTTTTTTAACAAAAATCTTATAAACTGCCACAGCTTCAAGACATCTATGTGGATTTGGGTGTGTGCATCATCTTTCCCTCATGTATGTGCACATTGTGTGTGTTTGTGTGTGTATCCTGTACCTTGTTATTTCCCCTGTGTTTGTGTGCGTCCATGTTTCTCCACTAGCCGTGGGTTTGCTCTTTTGGCCTTTAACTCACGTCTCCATCCATCACAGTCTCTAGGCCCACCCTCAGGCTTCTCCTCTGCCCTCAGTCCCTCTCTCTACCTGCAGAGGCTCTCTAGTTTCTCCCCGAGCTCCACATCAGGCCCATGGCCAGAGGCACTCGGTAATGGACGGCTCTGTAGGTGGTAGGAGGCAAGAGGAGACACACATGCTAACAGACGCACACAATACAGAGACAAGGACACACACACATGCACACACACAAAGACCAGCAGGGTCTCTCTCCCACCAGCTGCAGTGAAAGAGAGGGAGGAGGAAATAGGAAAGAGGAGGGGACTCCTAATAGGCATAACTAAAGCACTGTTAATGAAGGGATCCTCTGCATGTGTGCGTGTGTGTGTGCTTTTGTTCTGTCTGTGTGTGTGTGACTGTTGTTAGTGTTGATCCTGTTATAAAGTGCTATGGCCCAGAGGGTTGGCCTGATATTAAAGCCCTAAATGATGCTATTTATTATGTCGTGTGTGTGTGTGTGTAGGTACTTTATTGCTTTCCTGCCTCATGTTTTTGGCGGACAGAGGGGGTTGGTGGACTATTGTTGTCAGGATCGATAGTTTTGTGAGCAGGTCACAAAATTTAGGGGTTTATCGATAATCATCACAGTGATTATTAGTCTCCGTGGTCGGTGCGCAAAGCTAGATGAAAAAACGGCACCTGTATTGATTACTGCAGGTAGTTTCCTCTGAGTGAAGCTGAGAAAAACTTCATATCACAGACATAAGTAACGTACTCAAGTGCACCCTTTTCTGATAAAAAGGTGAACAGCTACTATTACGTTGGTAAATTACTTTACTAAGGCACTGGACTGCAGGTAAAATTGTCCAACTCTTTTTAGTGACTTGTCAAAAGCCTATGACACTGTGTCACCTTAACAGACTGGCTTATCTGAGCATGCTGTAGTTTGGTTTTCAAACTCAGCTAGAACACAATGTGTTGGTTCAATTTGCTGGGTCTTCCTCTGTCTTCCTCCCTGTGTCAAAGGGCATGCCCCTGGGTTCCATTCTGGGACCACTGTTGATTTCTGTATATGTGCACAATCTCAGTGACTATTTATCAAATGCTGCCTGCCATTTCTATGGAGACAATACAGTCATCTACTGTTCATCCTCCTCAGTAACCAACATTTTGGAATAACTGCAGTCTGCAGTTTGGTGTTCAGACCCATTTAACTCAAGCTGGTGTTAAATGCAGAAAAATCCAAATTTATGTTATTTTCAAATGTATCATCTTTGATCAGAACCTGTCATTCAGAACATGAAGCCAAAGGTCAAATTATTTTTAAGGAATAAATCAAATTTCTCCACCACGGCAACTTTTTTCTAACTATATTATGGTGATTTGCTGTTTATGAATGCCCCTGATCAGTATCTAAAGAAGTTAGACGCTATGTTCCATTGTGCTTTGTATTTTATTACTGTCTGGAGAAATCAAACACATCATTGTACTCTGCATGCCATTGCTAAATGCATGCAGGCTCTCGCATTGGTCGATTTTTTTTTTTAATATAAATCCATTCTTGGCCTGGTTCCTCTTATCTGTCTACCTATATGTGAAGAAACCAAAATCAATGGCCTTCTCTTTCATAGTACGCTACAGATGATGGTCCTGAGAATTGCTTGGAAAAAATGCTTTCAAATATGCTGCTCCTTCGACATGGAATAACTTACACAGTGATCTGAAATTGTCAGACGTGATCTCTGTGGGGGAGTTTAAGTTGATTTTGACGGATCGGATCTTGGTTGATGTGACTGCGAAATTGTTGGTAATGTCATTTTAGAAACTGCACCTGTATCGTAACAACACAAGTCAATTCTCTATTAATCCCAGAATTTCATTTGCTGTGTTCCATATTGTTTGGATGATGTGGTTTTACTCATTTGTTGTGTGTGACATTTGTATTGTGTTTGCATTTGTGACCGTGTTGTTGATGTGCTGCCTTCTTGGCCAGTTCACTCTTAAAAAGGAATTATCATTCTTAATGAAGGCTTTTAACCAGTAAAATAAAGTAGATGTATTATTCCTCCTATTAAGAGAGAGATATCAGTGGATAACTAACTATTAAAGTGACAAATTTCCTGTCATTTCTATAACTTTTTCCTACATGTCCTCTCATGAGTCTCAGTAATGTCTTTTCATTCAATTGAGGACTCAGAATTCATTGTCAAAGATTGTGTGTGAGTGTTTATCTTTTGGAGCGGGAACACAAAACAAAAGTATTTGTCTTCTGTACTTTAAATATAAGGTCACAAAAAAAATGTCATTGTTTTGCTGAAACAAAACTGGCATTATAGTACTCTTTTCCATTCCATAACTAGAGGGATATATTATGTTTTTTAGATTCTAAACCATGTCCAACTGTACCTATAAAACTGGCAAATTGTGACTATTGTAAATCCGAGAAAAACTGAAAGTAAATACATTGACTTGAAATGTGTTTCACTTTTAATCTAAGGATTTTTTTTTGATACACATGTGATGCAGAAACATTTGCTTGTTCATGTGGAGGCACGAGTATGTTGCTGTCAGTGCACAGGTCAGGGCAGAAGGCACTGCTAACCATCCTCCATGACAAGTCCACCAGCGTCAAGCCTGGCACATTTCACGTGTGCCGGGACATTTATGCGCTAGCCTCTTAAAATTTAACAAAATGATTCTTCCTTTTGACCCTTCCTGCTGTGTGAAAGTATATAGGCTTTTGTGCCCCACTGGCCCCCAACCTGCAACAACCTGCAGTGTGTATAGATTATATGATAGTGCAGGGTGTTGGTGTGTGGGTGTAGGGGTCAGAGTGTGTGCTGTTGGCACGCGTTGCAGATATGAAACCCCCTACAGGGTCATTGCGTGGCTCTCCTGCTGCACTGCAGTTAGCCTTCTGAACCCACATGACCTCTCACCCCTAAACTTTTCATTGATGTTTTGACTCTCCTGCTGAGATTTTGTGCATTTTCTTGCAATCCTGAATTCTAAAAGCAAAAGAAGATTTTTGAAGATCTGTTAAAAGAGTTTTATTATTAGTATTATTTTATGTGTTTGTGTTCACACAGGTGCTAACCCCCTACAGACCAATGAGTTGGGACACACAGCTCGGGCCTATGCTAAGGAAGGAGAAGTGGGCACAGCGCTGCTGGAGTGGGAGGGCAAAGTAAGACACACAAATGCTGTTTCTCTCTCTAACTGTGTTATGTGTCCCTAGAAGCTGCACAGATTGTCTAGGTGTTCAAAAATCTGTGCACACTTATGTGTTGATGCTGTAGTTTATTTATTTATTGATTTATTTTTGGCCTGATCCAAACGACTCGGCACAATTCAGTCAACAGACATCTGTGTCATTGACATGAGGACACACTCATGCACACGGACAGACACACGCACGTCAGGAGGTCTGTGTCATTCAGTGACTGAGTGACAGGTGCTATTGAGTATTGGAGATGTGAAAGCTAGTAGAGGTTAACTGGGGTTAAAAACCTGCTGCAGGACAAAGCTGGGTTTTGGATTAGTCCAATATACAACATGTGATACGCAACTATGTCCATCTGGGATTTCTTTTCTTTTTTTATAAAATTGTTGCATATAATAGATTACATGTGGGGTTTTTTCTGCTTTATAATATGAAAAAAAACATGATAAATCTGTAGATGACTATGAATAGACATATGATGAAACCAAACGTAGGGCCCAAAAAATAATCGGCAACACAAATCTGCTCTGATTATTTACATGCAATACATGCATACAACTGTTTGCTTGCATCTTTTAAAATAAAACAAATCAGAAAATATTGTTGCAATAGTGACTTTGGGGTGTTAAATGAATATGTGTATATAAAGTATAAAATATACAAGACAAATCTTATCAAATGACCTAAAAATCATCTCAGAATGCATTAACACTTCCACAAAAGTGTTAAAATGATTGTGAAAGAAAACATGTCTCCTCCTCTAATACACTCCTACTACTCCCCTAATAATGCTTCGACACATGTACTGAAATTTTGCCAATTTGAACGAAGGCAGTTGTTAGATGTCTCTGCTCTGCTCTTGGAATTTCATAGGTTTAAAGAAGTCAAAGTAGTTTCTGTCATTTTCCTAAATAAAACTTGAATTATCTGTAGATATCTTGCAGCTTGACATCAGGCTGGAGCTAAGTAAGATGGAGAGAGAGAATTAACGGCCTGCCTTCACTGCAGGCTGAAAACCTGGAGTCTGAGGAGACAAAAAGGGAGGATGAATGAGGCATGGAGTGGCTGCAAGACAGAAACGAGGGAGGTAGAGAGAGGAGGGCAGAGGTGATAGAGAAAGCCATGGAAAATGGAAAGGAGAGATAAAATATATGGGTAAGAATGATGGATAGAATGGATAGATCCGATCAGCAGAGGAGAGAAAATTGGTGTTAAAAAGGAGGAAGGCAGAAAGTAGATAGCTGCTGGAAAATGGAAAGAGAATTTCAATATGATAGGGAGTGAAGGAAGTCAAGATATTCTCTGAGCAAGAAAGATGTCAAAAAATGCAATACTAAACATAATGACTGCTGACAAAGAAATTGTTTATATCCATTATTTTGCAATGAGTTCAAATAAATAAATCTGCTTCAGTCTGCACTTGAATTGTCACGGGGAAATACCAAAAAATAAGAGGCATATTTTTGTGACAAAGACTGGAACAAAACAAACAATAACATAAATGACAACACAGTTTCTTTGTTGTCCAAAGTAAATAGAGTATCACGTGTCCTGTTTATGTTCTGAGCTGCGGGTGTCTTGCCTCCATATTTTCATTGCTAATAATTTTTAGCATCAATTAGTCTCCGAGTATTGATTTTGCTTTTACAACCCTGCTCTGCTCACTGAAAACACTCAGTGAATTTGTGCACTAGCAGTAACAGCATTTCACAGGGATAAAGAGTCAAGTACATGAATAAAACCCTAAATTACAATTGTGCCCCTCTCTCTCACACACACACAGACACACACGTCAACATATCCTGTATTCGGAGAGGAGAAACTGTGTGATAGTAAAGCTCAATAAGTAATATGTAACAATTACTTATGACAACTTGGCACCGTTTGGCTCCTTTGCCAACCACATACATCAGATGTCTGAAGCAAGTCTACTATTGTAGCTACATTAAATCTAAACAAAGCCACAATTTCATCCTCTGAATAAGACGATAATAAAGAGGTGAAGGAATATGTAGCGACACAACTGCAGATTCTCTCATGTTCCCCTGTTAGATTTTCATACATTCCCTCATTTTAATCATTCCAAGCCCCAGAAATGTCTTCCTCCTGTTCTTGATGCATTGACTATCTCATTTTTATTTATTTTTTTTATTTTTTTTAAACCACCTTCCAGTTCCAGGAGATGCAAGCTCAACGGGAAGCAGAGGAAAGGAGGCGTTTCCCCCTGGAGAGGAGGCTGAAGGAGCACATCATCGGACAAGAGGGGGCCATCAATACCGTGGCGTCAGGTAAACACTCATACACACAGGCCAAAGGTAGAGAACCACACAAAACATTACAAACTTATCATAAGTTTGTAAATTGACACTTTAAAAACCGTGGCCTTATCCTCCTCTTCGTTACCACACTGCCTCACTTTTCCTTTGTCTTTATTTCCCCCTTCTCTCTCTCTCTCTCTGTTTCTCATCATGTTTCAGTTTTATGCTGCCCTCTGCTTCCTCTCCTCAGCTTTCCTTCCTCCCTCCAGCAGTAGGCGGGTTCAGACAGACCAGCAGAGGCTGTAATTGGTTAATTGTGATAAATGAGCTGTCTGTCAGGCATACACAGGTGCTGTGTGCATATGGGTGTGTGTGTGTGAGACAGCTGAAGAGGCCAGGCTGGGAGCCGCCAGTTAACACGATTACAGTGAGAGGAGACATACTACAGATCCCCCCAACACACACACATGCACATGCTCCTCCTCTTTAGTCTCCCTCACTCTGCTTTCCCCCTCTGTCTCTTCTTCCCTTTTTCTCCTGTTTTTCTTTCCGTACCTCTTTATTCCCTCTATCTCCATCACACCCACTCTTTCTTTTTTGCCCTTCTGTCCTTTCCTACTCTCAGTTAGTGGCGTTCATACACCTTCTGAATCTTTCCATCATTGTTCCTCCATGCTGTGCTGACTGTACAGCAGAAGGGCAAAGTGATGGAGAGGGGAAGAGTAAAACTGAAAAGAAGGTGGGGAAGATGGCAGAGAAGGAGTTGAGGAGCAAGAAGCTCAGAGCGTTGACTGAAAGACAAAGAGAGCGAGTGTAATGCACAGAGAAGAGGAGGGAGGATGAGTTAGAGCACAATAACATGGCAGACAGTAAAGAGTTGATATTACACCAGGCATCCATGGAGGCCATGTATTGATCCGCAGATGAGTGTGTGTGTATGTGTTCAGAGAGGCTTTCAGCAGTAAAGTATGTGTTGTTTTTATGATGTTAGGCATTTTCTGTTTAGATTTGTGAAAATAATCAACTCACTCCCACAACTAGGAGCAGATATTATCTGTAATGAGATGGTGAGAGCAAATATCACAGTTAATAAACAAGAGGGCACTTTGGATTTTCATCTTGGAGCTTCATCTGAAACATGGAAAGAACTCAAAATACACAGAGAAAAAGTCCATCTATAGTCATCTATAAACCAAAAGCAGTAGCTTCAACTGGCACTTGCCTGGAGGGGAAGAAGTAGTGTCCAAGAAGGTAGAGAGAGAATCATGGGACTTGTAGTCTTTGGCAGGGTGATGACTGATTGTTGTTATCATGGCAAATTGTCCTGAAAGACATCAGCGCGGTGATAAAGGAACAGCTTATTGATCCTCGAGAAGTATTACAGTGAATATATCTCTCTCACTCACACACACACACACTTACACATGCTCCTCTACCCTGATACCCCTGATAGACGGGATATTCTGTGAAAATGTGCACGAAAACACAGTGTACGGGCCACACACTTGTACTCTTGTGTGATATTACTCATTTTGTCAGTTCCTATCAAAGGTGAGATGAGCTGGAATCAGCTAAACTCTGGCAGATGCAGAGAGGAAGCAGAGATGAGGAGATGAGATGTACCAGGAAACGGAGGAAGGGATATATTTTCTAGATAAGGAGGCAGCAAATGAGAAAAGGATGTGGAGATACAGAAAGGAACAACAAGGGCTACATGGAAAAGAACAAACACAAGTCATAAACAGCCTCATATTTATATTCTGTAATGAAAAAAATATTTGAAGAATATATTTTTTTCATGATTTTCATGAAATTCCTAAACTGCTACATAACACACACACACACATGCTGTACAGAAACACTAAACACACATTCACATTGACAGTCTTTATAATAACCAGTTAATGCCTGACCCTGACTTTAACCTAACCACAATTCAAATCTTAACTTAACTGGTTCCTCAGAAATGAGGTTCTGCCTCATTAGGACCAAGTTTTGGTCTCCGTGAGGACTTACTGGTCCAGAAAAGGTCCTAAAGAGGTAACAAATCCAAGTATACACACACGCATTTACAGAGGAAAGTGGTTAGATTGATCCAGGTTTAGCTCTCAGGGCTAAGAGTTATTGAAGAGAATCATCCCTCTGTAATCAGGTTAGAGCCAACCAGACCTGCCCAATGCACACTGCTCCGTTTGTGTGTGTGTGTGTGTGTGTGTATATATGTCAGTGTTTGTGTGTGTGTGCATGCATGCATGGGAGAGAGAGAGACCAAGCATTCATTTGTTTCGTGTCTCCTTCCTTTCCTTGTTGTTGTCATGGTCCTCTGAGAAATGTCAATGTGCCCTTCTGTCAAAGTCAGTCTCAATCAGCTAAAACACACAGAAGGTTACGCTGTCATTCACACAGCCATTGATAAAGCAGCCGGAGCTTTGAGCCCCTCTGGTCACTATTCATCTCTGACACACTTGTTTGTTTCTCTGCCTCGTTCTCTGTCTCCTTATCTCCATCACTCCTCTCTCTTTGGTCTCTTTATCTCCTACATCCTTGCTCCTCTTTCCTCTCCTTATCGTTGTTCCTCCCTCTCTACCATGTCACCTCTCCTAGTCCCTTATTCAGTGTCTCCCTCTCTTCTCCTACCAAGTGTCTGATTGTTATGTTTATCAGCTATGTAGTAGCTAGGTATGTCTGTCTGTGTTTTAGTGTTTTAGATGCACTGTGTGACACACAGCTTCTTATCCACAGCAGTGTAGAGCATGTGAGCAAAAACAGACTCATCTTCCTGACAGGAGTTGCTTTGACATGAGAGAATTATTGTTAAACACCAAAACTGACCCTGTTTTGTTCCTCATCTTTGCCACTCGCTCTACATACGATGCTCCATGTTGGATATTTTTGCGGAGGTCTTGTTGGTCTTGTTTGTCTTGGACAGTAAAGGCAATGAGTAGATGAGAAGAATACCAGACAGATTTCAGGCAGTAAATGAAGGACACATTTTAGCAGTCTTCCAAACTGACAGTGTTCTTTACGGATCATGACTTTTGCAAGTTTTTTCTTATGTTTCAGATTAAAAGAGAACACATTTTAAGACATAAAAGTCCCATGGGACATGTGTTTCAGCTGTTTTTATCTACCGTGATTTAAATTGCTGAATAGGAGACAAAGGTAGAAAGGAGAGAGGAGGGTCTGTTTGCATGAATTGCCACTTTGTTTTGACCTGTGGTGTCAGTATTAGCATAGCTAAAGTGACATCTTAAAATATGATCTATATGATAACTAGGGCTGCAACTAACGATTGTTATCATAATAAGATCAATCTCTTCAGTACTTTTATTTAATTTGGTCCATAATATATCAAAAACATAATTTCTTTGTTATATGGAGCAGAGAAACAAGACAATATTCACATTTAAGTAGCTGAAAAATCTGAAATCTTGTTTTAATTATTGAAAAATAATTCATAATTTTAATTGACACTGAATAATCGTTGGAGCCTTAATGGTAACTACAGTATTTGAAAACGTTTTGGTCATTCTAAATCACTAAAGTACAATCAAAGGCATTGAACTGCATGTGTTTATGATGATCATGTAGCTCTCTACATGAAGATGACAAGAAATGTTGTTAGAATAAAAGTTTAAAAGAATATGTTTTTAAACATTTTTGTCATCCGGTTTGTGTAAAACTGATGACAACACTATTACTAACTTACAATAACAGCTATGTGTATTATTGCCAAGAAAAAAATGGATTCTGTAGTCTCTCCTTCACACTGCAAGGAGGATCTGATCATGTCGGGTTTGAAGAAACTCATAATAACTGTTGTCCCAGCTTTTCTGCCAACATCAGCTGCTCTGAGAAGTTTTGAGGCTGGTGCTCAGCTCATAAAGGGAACTGCTGGCATTTTAGTGGCAACTTACCTGAATTGACACAATCTGGATGCATCTTTCCATTTTCTGTGTGCAGCATAGTCTCTCAGCTTTGAAAAGCAGGATGCACCAGGGCTAATGATCATGGACAGACAAACAGTCTCATCTATGAACAAATTATAGTTTCTTGTTAATCAAAAAAAAAAGTAATTAAACTGTGCGAGGAAACAGACTGATGGAAACTCACATTGAAAGGACACAGTGAAGTCCTAGCCGGCCATTAGAGTCAAAGCAGAGCTGACCAGTGAATCAGAGTGCCATTAACTGTTGGCTCTGTTCACCGTGTCTCTGTTTCTGGCACCGGTCTCTCAACAGGTTCAGATTTGGGTAAGTTTGTGCTAGTGTCTGCTTCTTAGTTGAGCAGCTAAAACCACAGCCAAATATACTCTTTACTCGTCTCTAATCCACCTCATCATCTCGTCTTTGTGAATGTGTGTGAGTGCGGTTGCTGGGGTGATGGCAGGGTTGGGTAGGCACTCCTCTTTAAGCAAGCGTGTGTGTGTCTGTGTGTGTGTGAGGCTGCGATCCATGCTAAACTGATTTTGCCAAGGCTGCGCCAGGGAGGCTAACACAATTACTGCTGGCTAATGGCCCCACTGACTGAGGGGGGGAGGATGGTGGGTAGCTTTCTGGAGGTCTCTCATCTTGCTCTGTTTTCTCTCTTCTTTCTCCTTTTTTTCGACCAAATGCCACTGACCCTTCTCTCATCCCGGCTTTCTCTCTTTTATCATAGTTTCTGGGATACCCGCTGCCCTTGGGTCAACTTGGTTCACTTGGGTGAAGCTGCAGATTACGCAGTGCAAAAGCAAAGTCAACAAATGCAAATAACTGAAATAATGGCCTTCCTTTCCTCCCTCTCTTTCTCACTCTCTCTGTCCATACACCCTGTAGCCATCAGGAGGAAGGAAAATGGTTGGTACGATGAAGAGCATCCTCTCGTGTTCCTCTTCCTCGGTTCATCAGGAATTGGTAAATCACACTCTTTCACGACCAACACGGACTCTTTGTTGTCATAAATGACGCGGCTGCCCAAAGTAGCTACAAGCAGCTGCCAAAATAAACACAACACTTGAGCAAGTCAGGTTTCTGAAGCACAATGAATGTTTATGGAGTGTACTGTTGTTCTCCTGCTGCCAAACAAATCAATTTAAACGTCTGAGAATACACAAGGCGACAAGGCTCTCAGCAAATGAATTTATCTCAATGGTGACACTGTTGTGGTGTGGTTTGGAAATAATGTCAGTCTTTTTTAAAAACATTAACCTACTGAAAAATAGGTTTCTCCTTTCAGTAAATGAATCAGATGTACTGAATCATTCTCATAGCTTACAACTGTAAAAGTTGACTAACATTCATGTGTATAAGCTGTCGGTTTCCTTCTGTGTACATAAAGTTTGTCAATTAGCCAAAGTTTTTGTGGTCTAGAAACAAGCAGAACTGTCTGGCACCAAAGTACTGTATATGTATTTGAATACGTCATTACAGTTCCTGTTGGTGTAATGGACAGGTGTCCAAATACTTTTGTCCATATAGTGTATTCCGTGTGGATAACTTTGCTGTAATGTAGTATTGACTACAATAAAGGCAATAGTAATACTAATATTTGTACTAGAACTAATACTCAACATTTTTATAAATCATAAACAGCAGACTGACTCTGACACTGGAGCCGCTGCACATAAACAAACTAGAGATGTCTCTATGCCATTTATTCTTGTCAATACTGATACTGACATCACAACATTGAGTCTAATGTAGTTGTTTTTACATGTTTTAAATGACCAAACTTAATTACTAAGCCCATCACCATAACCAGCCATTTCAGAAACACAATGCTACAACTGCATTATAAGTATCCTGCTCCCAGAGAAAAATAAACAGCCCACATTGTACAGACTGTACTTGGTGAACCATTTATGTATAATCTGACGGTCCAGTACGAGAGTAAGGTTGTAATATTACAAGAAGAACATTTTAATATTACGAGAATAAAGTCGTAATATTATTTTCAAGCTAAATCTAGATGCAACCGACTTTGCTTTGGGCTTCACAAATAAGGAAATTCTTAATATTTTGGTGCATCAAAACTACATTAGCATCAGTGTCAGGGCTTGATTGTGATTGTGATGGAGGAAATGGCTGGTAGTGGTTGACTGCAAGGCTGCTGCTGTTTCTTGTGCTAAACAGAGAGGTTTTTACAGTTTCTGAAGAAAAGAGTAGATTGATAATTAAGATTTTCAGATCCAGAAGGATAGTATCAGATTTTATGCTTTTCTTATTCTGACATTGATCCATTGATTTTGACTAGTATTGGGTCGATACTGAGTATTGTATTGGCTCATCATTAACAAAATTTGAATGAATCCTGTGGTTATGAACTTACACTGTCTAAATCCTGGGCCTTTGTTCTATCACACATGTGCACGGACCTATAGCTATAACACGAAGCATGCTACCGTAGGTATTTTAAGAAAATAGCAAAGGCAATGGCTGGTTGTGATTAAAGCAGCAGCAGTTTTTGTATTTAAAAGGACAATGTGTGGGACATCTGCAGTCTAGTGGAATGCTTAAATGTTCACAAGTAGCAGTGAGAAGTGTGTTCAGAGGGGGGGGAGACAGTGTGGTATTATGGGAGATGGATGGCTAAAAATGAGAGCGATGGGGAAATGACAGGACAGAGAGATAGATGAAGGAGCAACTGTGTTCATATTCTCTGTTGCCTTCAGCGACAAACAATGGCCATCAGACATCAATATTAAACACAGCAACAAGACACACACACACACTCACACAACACTCATCATACCCATATGCATACCAAACTCAGGACATCAATATCATATATGAGCATTTATATGCAGAATATTTTACCAACAAACATAATGTGTGCTGCTGGAGATGATTGAAAGCTGTGTAAGGGAGGCACTGGGATTTAATCCAGCTCCTAGAGAAAGAGAGAGATCGTCTTTCTGTCTAAAATGAAAGACTTCCTCAAATCGCTACATGCTGATGTACTCAAAAAGGCAGGGGGGTTTTCTGTTTCTTTGCTTGTCTTAAATAAGTAAAAAAGGAGCAGGGGTTTTGCCTGATGAATACTGAATAATTCAATATTTTCTTGGTTTTGTCTGTCTGGTTGGATGGCGGCTGTCCCAGGGAAGACAGAGCTGGCCAAACAAGTGGCCCGTTACATGCACAAGGACATTAAAAAGGTATGTGACACAGCATCTCACACACACACACAGTGTATACACAGGTGTTTTCCACGAAATCAATAGATGGAAAAAGAATCTTGTCAAAGATATGAAACACATATAAGACATTTAATTTAGTGGGTCATCTCGCCTTGAAGAAATGACAGACAAATCAATTTGTGTTGGTTACCGTGGTAACTGCAAGAGTGCAGCTGAAAAATACACACAGTGATACAGTTCACGCATTTATCGTGTGTGTGATTGCAGGGTTTCATCCGTTTGGACATGTCCGAGTTCCAGGAAAAACACGAGGTAAGTGACTTTTCATCTGTTTCTGTCCTGAAGCCAAAACACAGTGTGTACAATGTTTGCATTCGTCAGCTGTTCATTTTCAGATCTTTGTACGACTCTATGACACCTTGGATTAATTTGACTTATTTTGCTTGTTTCCCTCTCGCAGGTGGCAAAGTTCATCGGGTCTCCACCAGGTTATGTGGGACACGAGGAAGGAGGTCAGCTGACCAAGCAGCTGAAGGCTTTTCCCAACGCTGTGGTCCTGTTTGATGAAGTAGACAAGGCTCATCCTGATGTCCTCACTATCATGCTGCAGCTCTTTGATGAGGTGTGTATACAAACTAACATCCAAACGCAGATGAAGAAAATATATTATTTTCATCAATCTGTGTGACTCCTGCCATCCCTCCCTCTCTCTCAGGGCCGTCTCACAGATGGCAAAGGGAAGACCATTGAATGCAAGGACGCCATCTTCATCATGACGTCTAATGTTGCAAGTGACGAAATTGCCCAGCATGCACTGCAGCTTCGTCAGGAGGCTGAGGAGGTCAGCCGCAGAAAGATAGCCGACAAACTTGGTGAGACCAACAAACGCATATACTGAACAAACATACACAGTCAGGTGCACAGTGATGGTGTTTTTGTTTTGCTGTAGTTTAGAATGGGCCTGATTACAAGATGCAGCGTTTGTTTGAATTATTTTGTGGTATTCTGAAAAGATAAATTGTCGCTACATGCCAACAGTGTTCTCCTCTTTTTAACAGAACCTGACATGACTATCCTACACTTATGAGAACTTAGTTCTCACTGTGGTTTCCGGTCAGGTTATAAAGTGAACATAGAACATGGTTTTATATTTTGTTGGGTCTTATTAAGTGTTAAGTCTGTTGTTGTGTCTTATTTAAGGGTTAAGCCTTTCGTTATTTTTGCTATTTTATTGTGTACCTTAAGCCGGGAGTCTCTGCAAAAATTTCATTATGTCCTCATAATGACAATAAAAATTCTTGAATAGAAGAAATACAGCGATCTTATTGGGCGAGTTTTAGGAGAGATTATGGTGTATCACTATTCCTCATTTCTTAGAGCAGCTATATGATGCGAATTATAAAAGAAACATGTTTCAAAATTAGTGGGCATTAATGTCTCATTTACTTAATGTTTTTTTTATTTCAGAGGTTCCAAAATATATAATATGATAGACTGACTAAATATATGAATTTCTAAATTCATTGGTTCCAAACTTTGCAATTGTGTAAATCCATGGAGCTGGATTTGAGACCCCATCATATTTTGGGTGCAGTAGCATACATATAGTAGAATTTTGAATATTGTTTTGTTTTGATGTTTGATGTGCTGCTGTCTGTGTACACTGTGTATAGTGAAATTGTCCTATTAACATGGCAGCTGGAATAAAAGTTAGGAAAAAGGAAAGCATGTGGATTTGTGTTAGTAATTAGCCGTCAGATTAGCAAAAGTCAGATGAAAATGAATAATGTTTCTCTCCAGAGGACGTTCAGAAAGGTGATGACATCAAAATCTCCCGGCAGTTTAAAGAAACTATGATTCGACCGATCCTAAAGGTAAAACAGTTACACAAACGCACAGATGTTTTGTTGAACTACAGCATCTTCTTTATGACTGGATTTTGCTTAAGAGGCTCCGATCATCACCATCATCATCATGGTTTTGTTCCCGCTCAGGCTCATTTCCGGAGGGACGAGTTTCTTGGTCGGATCAATGAAATTGTATACTTCCTGCCTTTCTGTCACTTAGAGCTGCTACAGCTGGTCAGCAAGGAGCTCAACTTCTGGGCCAAGAAGGTATGTGACCCTGTGTGCACCGGACAATCACATCTCGCCACATTATTGGTGTATTATGTTAAAGCTGGAGGGTGAAACTTTCAGGATAAATGCAGTCACATTCACACAATGCTGACTAAAGCGGTTCCACACAACTCTCCACACTATCTCTCTGTGGGGACACAGCGTGACGCGTTTTACATCACAACTGATGCAGGGGAGACAGAAGCACAACAGCTATGCTACTGAAGGAAGACAGCAGCAAACTTAAGGTTTAAGTTCCAGTAAAGACAGGAAAATGTGTTAGTAATCACCTTATTAATTTGAGGGATTAAAAAGGTCACTAAATGTTTTAAAAATTAGGTCTTCATTCTCTGACATTACTCTTTATTCTACACATGTAATGTTTTCAACACGTTCTCCACCACTATTTTCTAACATTTTTCTAGGTTTTCAGTGTTGACATGATCACTGAAAGACTCCTCACACTAAATAGTGGGAGGATGAACACATTAACTTTTGGAGCAGGTGCAATTAAAAGAAACGCAAAGAAAAATGTTTAAAACAGCAAGTTCTTAAGGTTCTGTGGGCCTTTTTTCCTTTTTATTGCTCGGCTTGTTTGTCTGTATTCGGATAAGGGGAGGGGTTAGTTGAGTTGCCTCAACCATTTGGCTGTGCGACGCAATGTGGGGCCGGTTTTGCCCACATTACTATTTAACACCTTGTTTTTTTTAGACTTGGGAGGGTACGAGTAAACCTCTGTATCTGATAGAAGAGACATTCATAACGTCCGTGTCTTCCAAGTGAGACGCGCCGTCTGTCTTTGTCCGGCAGCCGCTGAGCTGTGCATGAACACATGCAGATCAATATGATATGCCACTGCAACTCACACTAATGTGATTATTTTGTTTAACATGTGGAGCCTTCATCAATATTTAATTATTAATATTACAGCTGGTGTCCTGACAGCAAACATGGGCCCTGCAGGCAACTGATAGTCACTTCTCTTCTTCCTTTTATCCGTTTTTTTAAGTGCAGCTGTGCATGATTTGTGCACGTGTGTGTGTGCATCTCTGTGGTCTTTAAAAAATTTTTTTTGTGTGTAATAACTTGTCTCTGTCTGTGTGTGGCAGCAGCGCTAAAAGCCGAAATCTCATTATTACAGAATCCTCTGGAGCCATTTGTTTGTCACTCACTTATATTAAATAAATTAAATGTTTATTGCTCTCATTGTTGTCTTACATCAGTACGTTATCATAATATAAGCATCTATATCTCCCGAGTCAAATCTGGCATCTTATTTATTGAGCGATGTGTTAATATCAGTAGCTAAATGAGCAGTGCTGATCACTCCTATCGACTGGTGTTTGATTAAAGCGCATTAAGGGCCTGTTGATTAGCGCTGGCAGACATGTGACTTGACATTATCTCCTCTCTGCTGCTGCACTTGTCTCCGTCTTTCCTCTGTCCTTTTTTTCTGATTTGGCTGTACGATGCTTTACGATGATTTTCCTTTTCATATTTTCCTATTCATTAGGCCAAACAGCGTCACGGCATAACTCTTGAGTGGGACCGCCCCGTGCTGGACCTGTTGGCGGGCGGGTACAACATGCATTACGGAGCGCGCTCCATCAAACATGAGGTATGCACGACGTACTGCAACAGTTTGAAATGATATTATGGGTTATTGGCTTAAAAGAATATTGAATTATTATTACACAATTCAGTGACAAAGCGACGACACACAGTTTAGAAATAATGAAGCAGCTCATGCTTTAAAAATGAAATTGACTGAATTGATTAATTAAAAAGGAGAAGGGTACCAAAGAATGGAATGGTTGGAGCCGCTATTCCTACTGGAAAGGCAAAAAAATATGTACCGTACTGTAGTTTTGCTTGTCTATGCCTGTTTTCATGCATGGTTTCTGTACACAAGGATCAAACAGAAGCAGGAGAATAACATAATAAAAAAATAACAAAAGATTATGCACTTGACCTCTAAGCACCCGCAAAGCCAAACTCTGCTTTCGTTCTAACCTCGTCACTTATCCCTCAGGTGGAGCGGCGAGTCGTGAACCAGCTGGCCGCAGCGTACGAGCAGGAGCTGCTGCCGAAAGGCTGCACCCTGCGTCTGTCTGTCCAATCGGACGGCCAGGAGGAGCAGAGCTCGCCCAGTCTGCGGCTTGAGGTGGTGGGAGAGGACAGGTCATCGAGGACGCTGGACATCCGTCCACCACTCAGTCCTGAACACTAACAAACACACAGAATCTACACAGAATATGTCTGCGCACACACACACGCACGCATCATCATTATGCAGTGTCAGGATGGAAGGATAATTCATGATGAATGTTACCAATAAAAAAAAAAAACCCTAAACACAACATCACTGCCTCCGTTTCAGTACACACATGCGGTCGTTTGATGCCAACATTCAGCACATAAACAGTCAGTGAACTGGACCTCCAACAGGCAAGAAGATGCCGCGTGGACTCATGTGATGTAAAATGTCCGCACAGTGAATGTGTTGCAGGTCAGTCGTTGTAGGGTGGAGGCGTCAGTGAGTCTGTGCAGCCTTCACTTCATTACAAACATCATCATCATCAGTGAGTGGAGGGAAGCCATCACGTTGATGAGTAAAAGCTTTGCAGCATCTTTGTTTAAGTAGAAGCAACAACACTTAGCTGTTAACCTCGTGAGACGTGAATATCCACCGTGTCCAATATGACATTCTGGCTAAATGTGTTATTTATTAAAGCTGCTGTATGTAAGTCACTGACAAAACTATTCCAGTACAAAGATTTATTTCATAATGATGATGGAAAAATAAATGTGAATGAGCAAAAGATAGTTTCACAATGTCTTCACTTTGATGCACATTTTACACGATAAATAAAACAAAAAAAATTCACTTAATTTTAGTAAAGAATGCGTTAGTGGTGAAATCCGAAGCAGACTGTGTAGCAGTCACTGAATTATGGCTAAATATAACTGTCTGGTGAATAGTTTCTGTTGATGCATGTTCACGTGAAGACGCGTCGTCTGTCACGGCGGCTGCACGGTGTGCGTCTGTCTGTGACGTTAAGAGGAATTTAGAGTCGTAAAGAAATAATAATCTCGGTGCTGTATCATAAATGTTTGAACAGCGCGTCGGCGAGGCGCCGCATGTAATCGAGCAGCATCTCTCATTGTTGTTGTGCCCTCTGTGTAAATAAAGTCATCGCGACAGAAAGGGAATTCCTCCGTTTGTTTTGTTTTTGTTGCACTGACACCTTTTGATGGATGGACGGACACGTCTGTCTCTGTGTGTGTCTCTCTGTGAGTGTGTGTGTGTGTGTGTGTGAAAACCAGTGCCTGGGTGGGAATTCTACAACAATAAAGCTTGTCCACCTTGTGAAACAACATGACAGAGGAATTTGATTGGAATCCCGCTCTGTGTGGGGGGGCTGTGTCAAACGCTGGGAGAAAATGCAGCAGCACGGTAAATGTCACTGAAATGTAGAAGAGCATCACACACACACACACACACACACACACACCATGCTGGAATGTCTTCCCTATAGGAATTAGCATAAAGACCCCCACAACAACACAAACACTATTTTATTCTCCCCAACCAGTGTCGTTATACTGTAACACTACAGTATTCAACTGTTACGATTATTTAATAATACAATTATCTAATCAATTAGTTGAGTCAAGAAAAAAAAAAGTCAACTTCTTTCATGTGATGTGAGGATTTTGTCCCTGATCAGAACAATTAGATAATCCAAATCTTTCATACTCTCAGCTACTACACATCTACACTTGGATCAGGGTCAATTTTACTAGTTTTACTAATTTTCACTAATTTGGGGGTCAATTTTACTTATTTTAGTAACCTTATTTATTCATTCCCTGTTGTCTTACACCCAATGCCTGATCTGCTGTAAGCCTGCATGTTTGCATTGTGTATGATTGTGTATGGGAAGCTACACATGTATTGTCCTTGTAAATATTTTCTGGCATTGACTATGACATTAATTAAAAGTTCCTGAGGGAAAAAAGTAAAGTAAATAAATGTTTTGGTTTTTTATTCCTTTTATCTTCATTTCCACATCTAGTTTTCATCCAATCTAATCCAACTTTATTTATAAAGCACTTTCAAAAACAACGACAGCCGAAACAATGTGCTGTGCATCGGAGATAAATGAAATATAAACGCATAAGACCTAATAGACCTAAGAACATATAGTAAAACATACAATAAAATGCTGTAGAAAGTATAAAAACAAATAAACAAGTCGCACAATAAAACAAAATATAAATATAAAAAAGATAAATACACCAAAGAGTAAAAAATAAGATTTTAAGATGGAGCAAGACCATTTAAGGGTTTAAAAACAGAAATAAAATCATTTCAAAATGAACTCTAAAGTGCACGGGCAGCCAGTGGAGTGAGGCTAAAATAGGTGTCATGTGTTCCCTCATGATAGATGCTTTATTCATCTCCTTGTGGGAATCACAACACTTACAGTGGCTTTCACTCTGTGGTTGTATTAACTGTATTTTGCACGGATAACTAATTGTCACACGCTGCAAGTGTCACAGATACTGGAACTCTTTGAGGCCCACAGAGAAAAAAGAGGAAGAAGAAGAAGCAGCAGAATCTTTTTAAAAACACAGGACTTTTTTTCTTCTTCAAGAGATTGCATCTTTACAGTGGATCAGGTTTTGCCGTGATACCTCGAGGCTTTTCCCATCGCCTATAACCCTCAAACACATCTACAATTTATGGTTTTAGGAAGTAAAGCTGGCAACGTGAGTGTGTGTGTGTGTGTGTGTGTGTGTGTGTGTGTGTATCCATTTACCCTCCCCAAGAAGGAGCACAAGAAAAGGAGGAGAATGAAAAAGAGAAGAGGCTCTTAGTCTGTCCGTCAGGCTATTTCTGACTGCTGCCATTTCTCTGATTAGATTATGGAGAAACAGAAACCTGGCCCTCCATCGTCCTAACCTCCCTCTCCCTCTATCTCTCTACATTTTGCTCGCTCACTAACTCACTCACTCCAGCCATCCTCCCTCCCTCCCTCTTCTCCACCTTTCTCTCTCTCAGCCCTTGCTTCTCCCTCCTCTTGTCTGTCTGTCCATCTGCCCTCCCTCTGCCCCGATGTCTTTCTTTCTTTCTTTTTTTCAAATGCACCTCCTGCAGATGATACAAATGGAGGAGAGTTGAAGGTGCAGCGCAAAATATGTTGAGTATAATACTTCACTTTAGTCTGCGAGTGTCTCCCACTGAAGTGAAATAAGATTATCTGGTAAATATAAAACATCGGGGGAAACAAAAATAGAAACGAAAGATAATAAAGGTTGCTACGTCTAATACATACATAATAAATACAGCACTGTAAAGCAATAGTATGGAGCAGGCGTGGGAATCACACGGTACCTCACGATACGATACCAGTAATATCACGATACTGTGATAATCGATATATCGCAAGACAATCATACTGCGATACATCGCGATATCTGTCGGACAGAAGAAAACAAAACATTACCGTGAAAAGTGCATAAAGTCTATGTATTGAACGTGGATGGAGCATCTCTTAACGTATCTTTCTCCGCCATCATCCCACTGTAAACGCCCTCTTCTGGTAACTTCCACCCTCAGGTTTCCCTTCATTCATTTGTAGCAGCGGCCGTTTACTTTAGAGCGCCTTCATTTGTTAATTCTTTGCCTCTGACACCCCGGTCATGTCGCTTTGCACTATTCAATATAAGAAAGATCAGGCCGTACCGTACCTAACAGGCTACCCAAGACAATCCAGACTCTTTTCATGTGTCATTCCACGCCGGTAGAATGAGCTACTGTGCTCTGCCAGAACACACCTGTCTGTCTTCAAGAAGCTCTTGAAGACCCAGCTCTTTCCAAGAGCATCTTCTGTCTGAGCACATAGCCTACCCCCTTCCCCTGCATCTCCTCCTGCACTTGGATCCACTTCTGCAGCTTATGTAGCTTACTCCTCTTTTGTAAGTTGCTTTGGATCTGCTAAATCATATCAAGACTTGCCCCGGCAGTATCAGTTATCGTATTGCACGAGAACGGGCGACGATATATCACCAAACCGCTACTTTGACCCAGCCCCTAGTGTAGAGTCTGTAGCTCTTCTATCAGCTGCATACACAGTAAATCTGCTTCTACAATGACATGGATACACACACTGACAGTTATTATGACTGTGATGGAGTGAAAACTGGGTGTAGAAGTTTGGGTGTGTTTGGTGTTTGGTGCAGTAACAGTTGCAGCAGCAGCAGCAGCAGGAGCAGGAGCAGCAGGAGCAGCACGAGCAGCCAGGTGGAGGTGCTGAATGATGAACGACTACTCGAGGTTCTCCCATTATCATATCTGTCCCTGCTCTTAACAGAGCATTTTCATCCGTGTCCCTCTGCACTATACTATAACACACACACACACACTGACTCGCTCCTCTCTCCCTCTCTCTCTTTGTGCTCTCCCTCTGCTCCCTCCAGGATAGCGATCGATTTCACCTCCATTACCTCAGTCCACTCAGCTGCAGTTTGAAGACGCTCAGCTGCTGCAGAGCAGGAGCCTCATCACAGTCACCACTCTCTCTCTCTCTCTCTCCCTCTCTCATCTCCCCAAAATGCGACCGTGGACTCACGGTGGCTCTGCGGTGCTGGTGCTGTTACCACTGGACACGCATCCGGTGCCGCACCGCAAGGCGATCACGTGACTACCTCCCCCTCTGGCAGAATCATTAGCATAGAAGACAAATAAAGGAGGCCACCACCAAAAAACACACCAGTCTGTGCGGGGTTTTTTTTTCTTTTAAAGAAAGGGAACAAATCCATTCCGCCTAATTCGAACCTTGCTCAGGGACAGCTCGCGTGGCAGATTGCAGCCTAATTAGTTTAGAGGGAATTTAATTCAATTAACTTTCCACAGCTCCGCGCGCCCCGCCGCTGGGCTGCTTTCAGAGCGCGGGGCCAGAGCTCCAGATCTAATTAGCGTGTTTGGAGAAGCTCTCCTGCGCGCGGCCTTTCCTCGCTGCTCCAGCTGTGGTGTGCGTGTATGTGTGTGTGTGCGCGTGCGCACTGTGGTCTCCGGGGACCTGGTTTTTATCCTAAAAAGCTTCTTTTTTAAGTAACATGCCGTTATCCATTAGGATAATACAGGTCTGGTGCCGCAGTGGAGAGATGTACGCAGCATGTGAATACGCGCAGCTGCTGCGCGTCACGTCACGTGCCTGCTGCCGCTGCTGAGTGCGCACTCAACTGATGTTCGAGTGGACTTGAATTAGTGTGAGTGTCGTTTGATGGGTTAAAATTGATGACCTCGTTTTTAAGGCGATTTTTGACCAAACTTCACCCCGATGATGATGATGATGATGATGATGATGTTCTTCTTCTGTGCTGCTGACTGTCATTTTTTTGTCTCAGCTCATTAGTTTGGTTCCATTATTTAAATCAAATGATGATGAGAAATGATTTATGGTTCTAACCACATTTTCTCTCCAGGATGAGGAGAGAATATTCTGGGAACACATAAGAGCACATTTCAACATTCGCATACCCCCGCGTGCATCGATCCACTGCGTTGTAAAATAGAATTTCTAAGTTATGTAAAACAACTTATCCTCAAAACTGTGTGCACTTATCACGACAATTGACAGTTGTTGTTTTTAAAATAAACTTAACACTAAACAAGTGCCTTTGTGAATGTTGTCCAAGTGATTAACATTCATTTATCTTTTGTGTAATAACAAAAACAAAGGAACACGAAACTTCGAGTGAACGTAACCTGTACGTGTGTTGTTGTTTGAGTGGGTTTAAACAGTAGATTATCACCAGTTTAACTACTCAACCCTGTTTGAGTTTTCTCTCGATTTTTAATGCAGCAGGTGAACTTTCACCTCTATGTACAACCACCGCGATGTGGTTATACAACAAAGGAACATTCAACAACATACATGCTGAAGGGATGACTTTTAAATGAGGTTAGAAAAGGGGATGGGAATCGGTCGGTATGGTCCTAATCACTGGATCGGACTACTGCAAATGTAAAATCCGACACAATCAAAAAAATCCGACATATCTCATGCTTCAATATGCACAGAATGTAAATAATTACATTGTAAATAGCATTTCAGCTGAGTCATGTTTGGGCTGTTTATTCCTTGTTTTTGGGAGAACAATATTTTCTACACAGTGGTTCACACAAATGTGTTCATAAATGGTCTAAAATGACTGTATCAGACTAATATCAGGTCGATACTCCAGTTTGTGATATCGGTATGGACACAAAAAAGTGGCATGTCCCACTCAATTTAATAATGTAGGCGTATATCTGATGAAGTCAGTTGCAATGGAAAAAGCCTTATTCTTCCAGCCCAGTGTTGAGAACTATTTAATGTTCACTGTGTTGAGAAAATGCATTTGTTTTTATAGATTGAGAAACACAATTCAGTCTCATTTTGCATACAAACTAAATATACCTACTAAACAAGCACATTTGAGCCTTTTTTTTTTACACATTAAAAACAGACAGCAATATAATGATGTTATGAAACACAGTGGAGCAAAGATTATTCCTCAAACTCATTGAACTTGAGTTTCTCAGCCACAAAGAGCTTCTCTTATCATGAAATCATGTTGACTTATTTAAAAAGCAACACATATCCACTGTGTTTTCCTCACTGGGACACCGTGCGCACTGTCAGGTCCCTGCACTGTGATTCTGATCAGGTGAATCAACACTCGGCCTGGACTTGACTCAATTACATACAACATGGCTGCTTCACGTGCTCTCTAACCCGGTTAAACGCGCGCCGTCGTCTCCAGCCGGACCGTCACGGTGCATTCCGGTAATTGGGGATTGAAATGCGGGGACAGGCGCACCGACTGGCCCCCCGGGCCCACAGCCCGACTCATGTCCTCCTTCCCCGCACTGCACGGTTTCTCATTCATCATCGGGCAAATTAAATGCGCACTGCGCGATCCTCCGTTGTTGCGCAAACGTGGGCTGATGTTAACGGTTGAATCCGCGACTTTTGATTTTACAATAATGCGCCATCAAATCCATCTCCGAGGGAGAAGTGTCTTTACAGCGACGATGACACGACACATTTCAGTGACTGTGCAGCTCTGTGTGTGTATGTGTGTGTGTGTGTGAGAGAGTGTGTGGAGTCACAGCAAAGGAAAAAGGAAGTGTGCGTCACAATAATGCGGTTAAATATGAGGTATTCTTCTTTATAAATATCCAAACTGACATGAGTGTATTTAAACTGTTCAAAGGATCCATATAAAAACACGCGATGAGAACGAAAATTATATTCATACAGCAACAGATACTGAGCGCCATGTCAATCAGCCACTGCGCATTTTACGCACAGAGACACTACGCAAATGTAGCATCTAAATCAGCGTCGTTCATAAAACAGATGTGTTCCGTCTTCCATAACTTATTTTATCTAAATGTAAGTGCTTTTTATATTAATAATACTCAAACCTTCACAACAAGATGTCCAACTAAATTCAGAAAACACTCATAACTTTGATATTTACTCAATTTGACCGATCATTTTATCTGTTCATAATTAAAATGCTGTGCATTTTTTTTTAAAAGGAGCATATTCTACATTTAATTTGATTTAATATTGAGTTGCAACTTTAAACACTCACAAATGTGCATTCGTTTTGTTAAACTATTTTAGAGCAATGACACAGTTTAATTAGTTTAATTCATTATAAATGTTAATTACTGTTCCACACACATTTAGGCCTGTGTCTGACCGACGACAACATGGACTGTTGCTCACAGTAACAATGTGTCACCACATGTATTTGTTCATTTAACTGTGTCTTTTACAAAGAAGACGTTTTCTGTCCAAACCAATAAGGAACCGAATCCGCCTGAGTCTGGGGCAGGAAAACGCCTCAGTCTCGACACATGCAGGACATGTTCTTTGAGTTTTCATGATGGATGGACCTGCAGTCTCTCTCTGTCCGTCTCTGTCTCTCTCTCTGACTGACAGCCTCGGACCACCACCGCGTGGCACCTGACAGATACCGGACTGGGCCTCCCGGGAGGCTTTTCTTCAAACCAGTGTCGCCAGTGTCCCATCCTTTACTCATCCCTTATTCACATGTCTCGACACACACACACACACGCACACACACGCGCGCACGATCACACACACCTCTCCATCCATCCATCACAGGAACTCGCTCTTTCCTCGCAAGCAGCTACATATGACGCACAAGTGCGTTGACGCGTAAAACCTGTGTGCGCCAAAGGTGGAGGAGCATCAGAAATGATTTGGGGTTGGAGTAAAAGCGTGCTTGCACAGCGCAGAAACAGTCGTGCGGACACACCACCATGATTATGTGCCATAAAGTCTAATAGCGTGTTATATATGATTGTAAGGAGCAGTGGAGCAGAGAGACGATTAATAAACATCACATATACATTCTAATATTCACCTTTTACCTCTCAGACACAAAACACGTCTCGTAATCAATGAAACATTTTACATGAATATATGTTGTTTATTTGTTTACACATTTGCAAATATGATTCTATTTATACTACTTGTAATTAATATATGTCCATACTTTTTTATTTTATTTATAATGTGTGTTTACTATTTATTATCTTAGTTGTGCTGTAATAATAATATATCGTATCTTTTAAATCAAAATTAAATTTTATTATCACAACGTGAGGCATATGTTCTTCATATTTGTCGCCTGTCGCCATATGATCATGATTTAATATCAGTTTACTGCTTTAAGACATAAAACCGCCACTTCAATGTTAACTCAATCATAACTCTGACTAAAGCATCGGAAAGCATCAGATTTTCTCTTGATAACCCGGCTCCTCCTGGCCCATAATCCCTATAGTCGGGGTCCCTCTCTCTGGGGCCCTCAGGAGCCTCTGGGGGACCATTGTGTCCCTCCTCTGTTGACTCAGGCGTCATGAATGCCAAAGCTCCTCGTTACTGTTTCCGTCAAAACCGCCCCATGAATGTAAAAGTGCAAAGTTAAAGCCTCCGCATGCAGAGTGGAGCAGAGGAGAGGTCTCCTCCCTCTGCGCCGCAGCTCTGTGGGTGGATTAGCGGCCTGGAAGAGAAACTCTCCGCTCTGCTCCGCTCTCGTCTTTGAAGGGATTAAGAGTTTAAATGGCCTGAAAGCGGGAGAAATATAGGGTCGCTCCTGCAGGCTGCTCTTTTTCTGGAGTTAAACTGTGAAACACTTAAAAGTTTCTTGGCAAACTCACCTCTGAACTCTACAGACGGGACGGGGACACACAACAGTCCCGAGCTGAAAACCACATTTCATTTAACTTAGGTGACTTAAAGAAACGGCCCCGGTCATGGTCACACACAATTTCATTTTATGTTATTTTATTTTAATCACACTTATATGGAGACCATTTTGTTTAATGCTTTGTTTGTTGAGTTTGAAGGAAAGTTAGTGAGCCATTTCTACATGACACAATATAACAGTGAGTTGAGTCTGTGATACTTTGATATTCTATTTTATTAAAACTTGAAGTTAAAGTGTATAGTATCTCTATATGGGGAGATAGTTTCACTACATTTTAACCCTTATTTCTATCAACTGTATATGAATACTTGCCATCATCACTATAGGTCTGCAGTAATAATCAATAATACAGGCTATAGAGATGTGTAAATATAGACTAATATCTGCAGCAGCAATGCCACTTAAGATCTATAGTGATTGTTTATTTTTAAGTTGTATGATCATTTTATGATTTGCATGAATAAAAATAACAAATTCACATAACATCACAACGAAGACGAGCACTAATATGCAGGGTGGCGTTATTATAATCCCATGTTTAGAAGGAAGACTGAGATTGACACACACAGACACACACACACACAGGGATACTAATTCGTATTTAAAGTGAGTGGAGCAAGGCAAATTCACATGTGCGCGCTCACGTGTGTGTGTGTGTGTGTGTGTGTAATGTCATTAAGGAGCATCATCACGCCGCCTCTGGTCAGGCACAGCGATAAGAGCGCGCACTTATGCGTTTCATATTCGCGCACACGACTCCAAACCCAATTAATTTCTGTCGTGCGTCACGGCGGCTACAACGTAATTTTCTTTGTGGATTATATTATTCTGGTGAAATGTATCCACTAATAAAAAGCCTGTTACTTTTATCAACAAGAGACTGAAAAGCAACAGAAGTGTGCGTGTGTGTGTGTGTGTGTGTGGACCGTGTGGGATATGACTTATCACATTGTATGACACCGAACAATAAACTTAAACCAATTTATGGAACGTCAATGCGTTTACGGTTGAGTCTCTCTCTCTCTCTCTCTCCGTGTCTCTCTCTCTGGTTCCCTCTCCAGTCCTATACATCAACCCGACGCTTTCTGCGCTGACATCTCCGTAAAAAAGTGATCGGAATCAAATCAAAGCTTTTAATCTCAGCAATCACCGTCACATCTGGACGTTTCTCGCCACGTAAAGACTTGTGTGGCTGATGCAGCTGCAGCTGCTGATGCTGATGTTGTTGTTCTCCACGCGCTTTTACGCAGCAGTATTTTGGGGCTAAAAACGACACCTGCTCGTAACATGCACTTATTTATAGATACATTACGCAGTTATGGCTCCATGTATAAACCGCTGTCTCTTATGGTGACATGGTAACTCAGTGCAATATCAATGACAACACACTGGAAGTGTGAGTTTTAGCACATGCAGCCAATAGCGGACGATCCCACTCTTATCAGGAAACCTCTGATTCAGTAAGTGAGATATGAATTAAACGTAGCTTTATTGTAAAGTTTAAAACACAAAAGTATCAGATGATTATAAAGTAAACCAGGCTGTTATTGGTCCTGTTTGTCCCTTGTACCGTGGTCTTGAATCAGTGTTTTTGTATAAAAAAGAAGCAAATAAGCCAAATCTGTCGTGTTAAAAAAGTGTCCACTCATTATAAACCTTGACAGTTTATGAGCAAAATAAACTCATATATGGATTTATGTAAATGAGATGTGGTGACATTTGATATCCAGTCACATTTGTGCTGAGTGAGGACACTGAACTCAACACAATCATCAATGCTTTTATAAATATTTTCTTCTCTCTTTTTTTTAGACTTGATTATTTAACTCATGGCACCTGCGAGCTCGCGAGGCTCTGGTGCGCGTGGGCGGCGCAAAAGGGGGGCGTGGGATGGGGTGGGGGCTGTCCGTGTCCACGCTCACTCACTGGTGGCATTGTCATGGAAACTACAGACCACCGCCTCGCTATTGTCTCGCGCTCTGCCAAGTTTATTATAAACACCGCGCGAGCCGCAGCGCGCTGTCAAACGGAGCGCGAGTGCACAGAGAACTACAGTCCAGGGAGCAGAAGAGGAGAAGACGGGATAGACAAGGCAGAAAGAGACATATAAAACTGAGGGAAGTGAAGGTAAAGTGTAGAAGGAAAGAAAAAAACGTCTGGATTATTTGCGGTGAAAAACCAAAAGAAGAGTTTTGGGGAGACGCGTCTTTACGCAGTGGCTGGGACAAACACAGAGGAGATACCACAGCAGCAACTGTGAGCAGCTTCTCTCACCATCCTCTGTGTCCATCCACCTCGCTGTGTGTGCACACCGGTGTTGTCACCGGCTCTCCTCCATGTATAAAATGGATTACTCCTACCTGAACTCCTATGACTCCTGCATGGCGGCCATGGAAGCGTCGGCGTACGCGGACTTCAGCTCCTGCAGCCAGGCCAGCTCCTTCCAGTACAACCCGATCCGCAGCGGACCTTTCTCCAACCCGGGCTGCACTCCGCTCAGCACGGCCAGCTGCACACTGGGAGCGCTGCGGGAGCACCAGCCCACACCCTACACCTCAGGTAACACGCAGGGAAAATAATCCCGGAGATAAGAACTCGTATCTGAACAAGAGGGCGAGAGAGAGAGAACAGACGCTGTGACACATGAGCTGCGTAAAGAAGCTTCATAAAATCCGTTTTCTTTAAAGATGGCCTTTTGCATTCCATTTTAATTTAATTTATTTTTTCGTGAGTGGAAAAAAAATCTAATCATAATTATTGAAAAAACAAATGTATGAAATTAAAGTTTTATATTATTGTTAAAGTGCTATGAATACGAAGACTACAGTTTATTTTGGGCGTTATACGGAATCATCTGTAATACTGCTGCAGCCACTGCTATAGGCTTTAACTATAGGTCAATATTATATCCTATAACGGATTAAAATGATACACTAAAAAATTAAGTTTGACAGCTACAGGAAAAAACAACTCAGTCTTGAGGAATTTATCACTGCACACACACATACACACACGTCTGCCTTTATATTAAATACCATGATTGTTTGATTAAGTTTTAATCCCGTTTAATAACAGAAGGTTTGATTTTTTTTTGATGCTCAGATTAAATTCTAAAAGACTCACGCCTACACTGAAATATTGCTTTGTGGATATTGAGACATAAATGAAATCATTTTCAAATAAATTTAGAACACATGAAATATAGATTAGACTTTTAGTATAAAATATTTTGTACATTTGCCAGAGTAACCGAATATTTTAAATCTATTAAAATTAAATTATTTCAGAAAATAAAACGGACAAATGTTATTGATTTATGTTTTCGTTTGAACGTTTCGTTGTTAATGTGGCCTGCAGGCCTTCAGCTCTCATTATTAGTTTTTATTGTTATTATTATTATTATTGTTATTAAACGATTTATTTATTAAATTATTTGATTAATGTATTTTAATAATGTATTTACACCGTGTTATAATTGTGTCGATCAATTTATTCACCTTCCAAAAAAATAATTCTGCTATTCACTGCAGCCAGTGCAGCTTTTACGCAGAGCCTCTGCGTGGTTTTTAACCCATGGCCACTTTTCTTTTACGTTGTTTCCTTATACATTCACACCTCTTAACGGAACTACGTGTCTCCTCGCAGTTCCTTACAAGTTTTTCTCGGACCCCTCCGGCCTGAACGAGAAGCGGAAGCAGCGGCGCATCAGAACCACGTTCACCAGCTCTCAGCTGAAGGAGCTGGAGCGAGTGTTCGCTGAGACACACTATCCAGACATCTACACCCGCGAGGAGCTCGCGCTGAAGATAGACCTGACTGAGGCCCGGGTGCAGGTGAGAGGAACAGGCCTTTTATTTTATGTTTTAACCTGATTTTTGCATTTGTGACATAAAAATGATCTTCAAGCGTTGGTGTAATTCTTCTCTATGTAACTATTCTGTCTGTGTTAAATCACACACTAACATACCTGTGTGTCTGTGTTTGAGCAGGTGTGGTTTCAGAACAGACGTGCCAAGTTCCGTAAACAGGAGCGTGCAGCCAACGCTAAAGCAAACAACTCCGGTGGCACCACGGGCAGCAGCAGCACCAGCTCTGGAGGGAAGAAAGGCGGAGACACAAGATCTTCATCAGATGATGATGAGTCCAAAGAATCCACCTGCAGCCCCACACCTGACAGCACGGCCTCCCTGCCGGGCTCAGCCAACGGTAACCTGGGCAGCCCTGCCAGCCTGAGCCCAAGCCCGGCTCCTGCCAACAGTGGCTACATCAACACCTCCAGCTCTCCAGTCCTGCAGGGGCTGAAGGCACCCAACTGGTCCAGCCTGGGGCCATCCAACCCTGCAGTGGCCCAGCCTGCTGCCCAGACTCAGGAGATCCTGAAGGCCTGGCAGCCAGCGGACAGTATGACCGGGCCTTTTGCTGGAGTCCTGTCCTCCTTCCACAGAAAACCCAACCCCGCCATCAAGACGAACCTGTTCTAAAGCACAGAGGAAGAGGAACAAGTCAGACAGACATTATGTGGTGGACTGGAGTAGCAACGAGCTTCTGGCTTTCATGAGGGTCAGAACTTGCTCCCAATTATAACAGTGAATTCACTGGTACTCTGTGCTGTAGTCTAGCCAGGGCCTTAATTCCTCTCTGAAAACCATCCTGGCACATCAATTCAAAACACAGGTAATGAAGTCAAAAGTCTGGCCACCATCAGCATTATGCAACTGTGCCCATTATATCGGCAAAACTCTTCCTGGAACAGAAGTCTCTCTTCCTCAGACTCTATTTAATGATGTTAAACTCTTCATGTACTTAAACTGTTCCTGAAAACCTTCACAGGACATTTGTGTTTCCAGTCCAACTTCATCCAAATTTTTTGACTCCATGCGCACATCTGATCCAGACACGACGCTCTCCTCCTCTATGTTATTTCTACTGCACGCTTGCCTTCACATTCCCACACTCACTGCATTGCAACACACACACATCCTTGGCCCGGAGCACTTGGTGGACTGCCACCGCTGATGAGCATGGCAGTCAGGTACGAATGCAGAGCAGAAATCCAAACATCCAGCTCCAGCAAATCCACAAGCACAAACGTCCCATAAGCCCCCTGACACACAGGAACACCCAGCAGAGGGAACAGAGTTCCCCCCTAAATCTGTTTGCCGAGCAAAACAGGGCAACCAAAAAAATCCAATTAGAGAAGCTGGGTCCAGACAGGAAACCAACCCAGAACAATACATCCCCTCCTCCATCTCAACTGTATCAAGTCCTGACTCCCCCCAGCTGTCATTTTGAACATGACCTCTCCTCCAGGGTTTAAAATCCCATCATGCCTCTCTCTGTCAAACAGTGGGAACCCAGTTTGACTCACATGTCCTGGCGTTTCCAGCACTGTTTTATTATGGGTGAAGAAAATCTCTCTTACTATAACGGGATTGCAGAGTTGGTATCTCAGTACTGCAGCTGGTTTCCGCCTTGCTTCGTGCTGGATTGATGGGAACCAATGAGTCTGAGCTTCGTGCTTCAGTTTGTGGCGTGAACTCCCAACAAGTCAGTCACTTAACGCTCCTGCAGCTGACAAACATACAACAATCGTCCTCAGCAACATGACACACGTTGATCAAGTGGTAATTTAACATACAGTGAGTTTTCTACTGTATGTTCATTCATTTTATTCTCTCATCTTTAAGGAAAAGCAGCTGTCCCTACTTTCTCCCTTTTAAAAACATCTTGTTGCAAATCAGTGAAACAAGCTGGAGGTTTTTTTTGGGGGGGGATGCTTTCCTCTAGAAATCTATTAAAAAGGGTAAAAAAAAAACATGTATTTATTAATATTTTTATTATATCTGTGAGAAACACACCTATTTCTTTGAAGTGCTCCATAGAAATTCTGTAAGTGTAAATTCTGTAATTAGTAATATAAATACTAGGTAGCCTTTTGTTTATTACCTCACACGTTGCTTTACTGGTTGATTTCATCGAAGAGCATCTGTCTCACAGGCCGACACGTCCATGGAAACTATAAATCGACTCTAGCGAATGAGAAGTTATAGCACTACTCTGAATATTCTAATAAAAACTACATTACTGAATCACTACCCCTTTGATGATGTCGTTTCTTGTGTGCGAGTGTTGTGTATAAAACAGTTTTCATAGACTTTTGAGGAACTTGCTTCTGAAAATGTGCTTCTATTAACATATAAATCACAAATTGTACCGTACACACACACACACACACGCTCTCTTTCCCTCTGAGGCAGGTCTACAGCTCACTGGTCGCATCACTTTCATCTGTACATCTTTCCCTGTAGACAACAAAAACAAGAAGATTTGCATTTTTATAAAATAAGGAAAGATATTAGATTTTAATTGAAAAACAAAACAAAACAAAAACAAAATTACATGGGAGAACAAACTGCATTAAGTTAACACACCAAAAAAAGGAGACTATATGAAGGAACAAGAGTTCGACATGGAAAATAAAAACAGCCACGTTTTTCCACTCATGCACACAAATACAAACATTCTCTCTCACAAACACACACTTCACTGAGAACACTAAAAGTCTGGTTGTTTGGCTGTTAAAAAGATTAGGCACAATACACGACACGTAACAGGCAAACAACTGAGTCTAACAGACGAACATAGTTCAAGAGCGTGTGTGTGAATGAAACTGCTACTTATCCCAAAAACAATGTATTTTGGGCCAAAAATGAATGGTTTAATGGAGTCAAAAGCAATAGGTGTGATTCACCTTGTTAGAGAAAGGTAAGGTATCAACATCAGGTATTTTTAAAACATTAATGAACTTTACAGTTTGACAAAAAGGCAGAGGAGGAGCGAGGACTTAAATTAAGAACAAATAAAGGCAGACTGAACACTGTAACACATGTAAAAGAAAAAAAAACTGAGAAGAGCTACTTGGTTGTGTCTTTTCCTACTGTGTCCAGTCAGCGTCTGCTGAGAAGGTTTAGTAGCACCACCTGCTGGCCAATCAGAGAACATGAGCGTCCTGTTTTTCGGTCTCTAATGTATTACAGGCAGTGACTTCTTGTCCTTCTTCTTTCTCTTCCCTGCATACAAAACACATCATGTAACTAGGTCAGAAAAATGTACAACAGGGGAAAAATAAAAGGTTTCTCACAGACACGATGGCTAAGGAAATCTTTAGTAAAATAACAAGAGTTAATAATTTACTTGGCGATATCAGTGTCAGCCTAAATCCCAGAACACTGTTCAAATGAGGTTGAAATTATAGGAGTAAGAGATGGGACTGTGTCACAAGTATATTGTATATCTTTTGTAGTATCTCATTTTGTTGAAGCATCTATTACCTCCAGTAAAGAAGTAATGTTATTGCCTTACTGACTTAATCACTTAAGTGTAGTGAAATATGTGCTTGAAGCTCCAGCAGGACTGGTTTGGTTGCATTGCTTTATATATTCCCTTTTAATAAAACAAAACCTTAAAGACACACACAGCTAAACAGAGATAATAAAAGCCACTGTTTGAGTCATAGCGGACCAAATTTCACCACAATAGTAGAAAATCATCTCCTCTCCTGTCACAACTTCCTGTTCACCTCCATCACACAGCTGTGGGTTGACATTTCTCCTGAGTGCTCTCCAACAATTCCCACATAGTTTCCCAAACTTGAGGGGAAAAAACAACAACCTGAGACTCTGAGAAAAACACAGTATTGTTAAAAGAGTCTGAATTAAGGGCAGCGAGTTGAAAAAAGCAACAACCCCTGGTTTAATTATGCTTTTAACTGAAAAGGGGGGACATTTCTCAATTTCCCAGAATCTCACTCCTCAGTTTAAGATTTCTCTAGACCAAAAAAATGAAGAAGCTTTCAGTTGAGCCTGAAGGTATAGGTTTAGAACTGATGGTGCAGCATGTGAGGAGCATCTTCAGTTCTGTCTGACCTGAACAATAACATTATCTCATCCTACTTCTTCTCACTAGTTGTACAGCTGAGGGTTGGGTAGTGATGCATTAAGGACTGAAATGATTCTCATTAAATAAGGCCACCTCCGCGACAACGACGACAACACACATACAGTACGAGTGAAAAAAAAAAAAAAGGACGGTGCTTTAAACAAGCGTTTGTTTGTTTTTTTAAGTAGAAACTGAGTGCAATTTCTCTCAGAAGGCACAGTCTGGCTTAAATTGGCACATTCCAGCTCAGGTCAGTTCAGATCAGCTGAGATTTGGCCTTTCGGGACCTGGTGCAGCACCAGGCCGGCTTGGACCAGTCACAGAACAGTTCGATAAAGTTTATGTCTGCTGCTGCTGCTGCTGTCGAAGACTCTCCAGCAGGATTTGTTTGTGGGCGGGGTCGAGCACTCCCGCCTCCTCCAGGTCCTCCTCTGTGATGTCACTGGAAAAACAAAACAAGATGTAAAAAACAACAACAGAAAAGTGATGGTTTTCATATCACAAACACCGATTGGAATAACTGATATTTGCGTGGATTGATTATGTTCAAGTTACATTAATAACAACACATGAGTGGGAGACTGTGCTGTAACTAGGCAACCTTTACACTGAACTCTTATTTTTAACACTCTAATCTTTGCACTGGGGCATTTACTGTGTGTCTGCATATCTGTGCGTACCTGAGGAATTCCAGGTCATCCCAGCCATTGTGTAGAAGCCCCTGCTCATACTGCTCCAGTCCCAATCTCTGCAGCCACTCTCCCACTGATGACTCGCCTACGGACAAAGACGAACTACTGCTGGCCCAAAGTCCCTGGACAGAGGAAATGTCACAACAGGATCAACAAAAAATACAGAGATGGCAAAAACGTCTGCAGGAACATTTAGGTAATTACAGCTTCCAAACTAGGTATACCAAAAAAGTCAGATTAATAATACAACCACATTTTAGACTTTGTCTTTATTCACAACAAGAGGGAAACTCAATTATCCAGTTCCTCGGTTCATCAGTCAAATGACCATATGAAGAGTTGAGGCTAGTTCTGTCAGTTGTTAGGTGTTTCAGGAATCTATTTAAACCTAAACATGCTATTAAACAATAGAAATTAAACTGAAATATGTTTACGATACATTAGAATTAAATTGCCCATAATTCAAATGATTTACTACTCATTTTTAATAACCTCTCATGGACCACCTGCAGTACCCTAAAGGCCCACTAGGGGGCCAAGGCCCACACTTTAAAAAGCAGTGCTGTTAAGCGAACAGGAAACAGGATGAGTCACCCACCTCCTCAGGCATGTCCTCTGCGATGATCTCCGTGATGGGATTTCTGGGTGGGAAGGTGCGGCAGGCGTCCAGACCCAAACCCATCGGTTGCACCCTGAGAGGAGGTGGTGCTGAGGGAGCGCGTGGAGGCTGCCCAGGAAACTCACTCTCACTCAATGTCTTTGCCATCTGGAGCACAGAGCATGACTGGTCATCCAGCAACCCTGCTCCGATACCTCCACCTCCCCCTCCTCCTCCTCCTCCAACACCTCTTCTAAAACCCTCCCCAAGTCCTAGAGGGGCGCCAGGACTGGCTGCTGGGATCCTGACCTCGGCCAAATCTGGGTAAAGAGGGCGCGGTTTGGGGAAGGGAGCCTCTGTGACCATCTCCAGGGCTCCTTTGGGAAGAGGAGGAGGGGGGAAATCAGGTGGAGGTCGATTGAGTGTGTTCCCAACTGTTCCTCCAACACCTCCACCCTGTGCTCCCACCACACAAGTGCCGCCGTCGTCCTCTGAAGAGCCTTCCTCGCTAATGGCACGGACTGGATGTCCCGACATGAGTCGAGAGCGAGGGTGAGATGGTCCCGGGGGGGCGACACAGGAGGGTTTGGTTCGAGTTCCAGCTGAAGGAATGGGGACTTTAGCTGCCTGGGGGTTTGTGGACGTGGGAGACGGGAGAAGCTCAGGTGAGAGTGCAGCTGCAGACTGGTTGGGAACTCCTTCCAGGATGTAGTAGGCCGGATTATTGTAGCTGTTCTTGCTGATGGACGAATCACCGTCTGATCCTTCTTGCTTAGGTCTTTGCAACAAAGGAAACAGCAGAAGTCAACTGTTGATCTTTCCACATTAAACAAGTCTGAAGGTGGGTTTGTTAGTCTGTGTGTGTGAAGTACGTAAATGTGCCTGTACCTTGCAGCAGTTTCCTCCTTGCCGATCCTCTCTCCCTCCTCACTGACCTTACCCAGCTCTCCCAACTGTTTGCGAACCACAGATGGCCTGCATGTTGGACACAACAGAAAATTAAGAACAAAGGTCAAAACAGAGGTAAACAACTAATAAACATAGAAATTGCAAGGAGTTCATACACAAACAACACATTCAATAAATATGTTAAACACGGAATATTCTCCTCTGATTTTAATAAACAGTTCAGTTTTGCAGTTTAATATAGAAGTACAATGCGGTCATTAAAAGAGCAGTGTACTGACTTGACATATTCATGTCCCACTCTGGTTACCACAGTGGATTTCCCTTTGGGTCCACCCTTGTCCAAGTCATCCTTGTCCACACTTATCCACTCTGAAATGTGACAATAATGATGGAAATAAATAAATGAGGAAGCAATCAAATTAAACAACTGATATCTACAAATCATTGGCAATGAAAGGCATTTCATTCGAGGTAACGTCTTCACTGGATTGAGCCATTTTCAGACATGAACTCCAGGTAATCTACATAGGTTTTGGTCCAGACAATTCTCCTGAACTTCACATATACATATGACAAATGTAACGGAAAATTGTGTGTGTGTGAAGTATTCACGCACAGAGAATCAAGTAATCTCCAGTGCAGGCAATGGAGTGGCACCTGGATTAAGCACGCAAGAAGCAGGACACTCGCACATTCACTACCTGTGGATTTTCTGGAGTTGTTCCTGCTAATATTTTCACAAGAGCTTACTTGGCCATTAAACCAAGGATTATTCCCAGAAGCTGGCAAGAGAATCTCCAGAGCAACTTCTGCAGACATTTGCATTTCAAATACAGGTCCTTCAGACAATTTCCACAGTTGAGTGTGTTACTCTTCAATTCTCCTAATCAAATGAGGATAGTATGTCAAAAAAATGCAGGCTTTACCGTAAAGTCTCTCCCTGGTTCCCATCCTTTCTGAGGGGACTCTGACCCTCATGGACCCCCTGATATTTCCCGTTTCCTCACCACGGTGGGACAAGTAAGTGTGGAACTGCTGAGCTGTGCTGCCAATCATTGACTTCAGAGCCAACACACACTCTCCTAACAGGGAAAACACACACACACACACGGTGGTTGTCAGCAAAGAGTTTAAATAAAGACACAGCCACATAACAAACATTCTCTTTGTACCATATGATTCGTATCCGTCCACCGATTTCACTGTTAGCAGCAGATGTTGGTCCTGAAGGTACTCGATCTCTGACAGAAGAGGCTTGAGTGTTGTTAGCTGCTTGTTGGACCAGCCCACGCGCAAAAAGTTCACGTTGTCACTGCTCTGACTGTCGTTCTCGTAGCTCTTTTTAAACTCTGCATGAGGAAGAGAGAGAGAAAAGGGGGGGATGCAGAATGGGGGAACAGGGACAAAGGGTAAGAAGGTAAGAAGGTGGACAGAAGAGGAGAAGGAAGACGAGGAGGGAGATGTTTCCATTGCATTTCATTCAAAGAGTACACATGCTGGACAGGAAGGTGGGGATGCAGTACAGGTTCAAATGGATTCTGGTTGGTTTAAAGGAATACTGACTGCCTGAGATGGAGAGGGAGGGTGGAGGATGTACGAATAAGAAACAGATCATTTTTATTATATCCTTCTCAACTTAGAGACTGCAGTAACTCCTCTATTTCAGACTCTCTCATAGAGGACAGGGCTATGATGTGATTTAACGAAGATACTTTTATTATGGAATAAATCTCTTCAAAAAGTGATTCATCATCACAAGTCTCACAAGATCCCAACTGAAAAAAAATTGACCTATAAAGTACTTCTAGCGTTCTAGTCTTGTTGTTTCATCACGACATCCCCAGTGCAGACATGTTCATCTCACCTTCCAGACATGTGGAGTAGAATTCGATGAAGAACTTGGTTCTACTCGCCGTCTTCACTATGGCCTCGATGCTCTCAAACTCAATGTAGGCCTGCTCTGACGACTTTGGCAGACCTAGGCAGAAACAGGTGGACAGGAAGAAGGTGGGTGTGGAATGGAAAGACCAAGAGAAATATCTGAGTAGGTGGTGCAGAATATAGTTTACTTATAATGTGTGAAATTTCACCGAAGAAAAACACAGGAAGGAAGTAGAAATGTAACGAAATTAAAGTGTCCAGTCGTCCTGGTCTCTTTTATGAGGAACTGGTTATGTTTGGGACTAATATTTGAATTGTGGTTAATTGTGGTTACTGGTTATGGTTAAGGTTAGTGATAACGCTTTGTTTAGGCTGTTTAGAATGGAAATCAATGCATTGTCCTAAGAAAAGCTGTGCAAAACTGTCTGTGTGTGTGCGGGAGTGACAGGGAGAGAGAGAGGAAGTAAATCTGTGAAGCTCTACCACAACTATTTTTAGATGGAACTTTAACAATTAGAAAAAGGAATATTGTGGTTGTGGTGACATATAAATTAAAGATTGGCGGTTGTTCATATTGGAGCTGTGAAAGTAACGTCCTAGTACATTGTGAAGAATTCCACTTTGTACACTTGTACCTTTCTTGGAGACAAACTGGGAGGTCACTCCCACCTCAAACGTAGCAAAGATCGGCGAGTGATCACTGGTCACGATATCGTCTGTACAGCCTGAAGAACAAAAAGAGCATGTCCTCAAAAGTCTTATTGCTGATTGCAGTCACATTAAACAGCCCTACACACCATAATATGGAGGTTTATACAACTGTAAAAAGAGTCCCACCATAGGAGTTACAGACAACATGTGTCTCTGGGTATGATTTCCACAGCATCCTGTCACACCAAGACGGAACATTTGTCCTCATCTGGGGACACAAGCAAAAGATGTTGATATGACTTAAAAAAAGAAGAAGTTGTTAAGTTGAGTATCTGCTACAATAAATGGAACAAAGACTATCCGTGATGGTGTTTACATTAACGTACCCCTGTGGCCTTCTGCTTCTGCCAAACATATGTGTCCCTTGAGCCACGTTCATAGCGGTAGGTGGGCGGGAATGAGATCTCCTCCTCCGCTGCAAACAAGATGACACACATTCTTTTGTTAGACGGGTCACCGCGGTCCACATATACGTTAAGTTCTTATTCACAATGACAGGAAGTACAGTAACTAGTACTGTATCGGGTGTACTAACCAAAGCGTAGAAAGACTTTGTTCTTCTCCCTCTCCAGGTTGAGCTGGTCCACTTTCAGCAAAGGCTCAAACTCCTTCCGGTTGATGTAGTTTAAGATCTCCTGCGAGCACATAACCAAAATGAAAAGTTGGCAAATTTAAACAAATCGACTCACACGTCTCATCGTCTATTTATGTGTCTGTGAGAGACATCTCGTCCCCCACCTGTATGTCCATATCCAGCCTATAGTTGAGGTCTCCCAGCCAGAATAGGTGTGTGAAGCGCAGTGAGATGTCAAAGGAGCTTAGCTGTTTGTCTCCAAGAGACAGGAGCCGCAGGATATCAAGGTAGTTCTGGTTTCTCCTGCAGGAGTCACGGAGCACAAGTGTGAGTGTGATATGTTTTCTAATACACTGTACAATTACAAAATCATGAACCAAAAGCAAAAAACAGTCAAATCGTTTGCCAATGCAGTGGTTCAAAGGCAAACTGTTTTGGATGCTGGAATTATTAGATGTCCTCACAACATGAGCAATACACAAAAAAGTGGAAAGTACCTGGCAATCTTCTCATTCCCTGACGTCAAGTGACAGTTCACAAAACCAAAAGATGTCCCATTGAACATGAAGGACACGCCTACGGCTCCTTTGTTACCTATGAAACAAAACAAACGTAAAAGTGTATTATAATGAAGAACAGAAAAGTGGCACGCATTAGTGTGTGAACATAGTATTTTTCTCCTGTTGATTTAAATAAATGACAAAATGCCAAGACAGGCTACTAAGAATATATAATACAAAAGTTTCTTTCTTTACACAAATATTTTATTATTCATATTTAGTCATATTTTTCATTTATTTTATTTCATCAAAAGAAGCAGTAAGAAACTGTCGTTGTTACCCAGTGTGTTGGCGATGCCTGTTTTGACGCTGGACATTACCACGTGGCTAATTCGATTTTCATGTTCAGGTTTCACCAACACAGCAATCTTAATGTTCCACAGAGTCTGCACTGCGATCTACAAACAAAAACATCGACAATGAAGAACCGATGGAAGGGATTTGGACGCTCAAGGTCAACTTTTACACCCAAGCCGTCCTATGTAGCCTTGACAAACACACATTTCTTCATACCAACTGCATGATTAGGATTTGTCGAAAAAAGGGCTGAGAGAACACAAAGAACATTTTACAAAATCTTTGTTTACTTTGTCTGCTTTCCTCACCGGTTTATAATCCAGCTCTGTCTGCTCTTTCAACATGGCGCGTAGTGACTCCACCCACTCCCGATCACACACCGAGTTCTCTTGAGTTCCAAACACATAAAGGTCATGAGGGATGGTGACCGTCATCTCGTCCGGAGTCTTTCCGAGGCCGCGGCACAACACCCATGAGGACACAGACTTGGGATGAGGCACTGAGCCTACAAAAAAGATTTTCTGGCATAAAACGATGCTGTACAGTAAGATAAGTCTGTCGGACCTGCTCTAAACCAATGTTAGCGTGTATGTCTTACCCATATTCCAGGAGCCTATGAAGATGGAAATCATGTCTGGCTCATCCTGGTTGGAATGTTTGTTCTTCATTAGCTGCAGCAGCTGGCAAAATGCCTCCCGCTTCTAAAACACACAGAGACACACACAATGTTTATTTTTTGGCTTTAAATGGCATGATATTTGAATGCCATGTAGAGGAAAGCATGAGCCTGAGACACAGCACCCTGGATACATACAGATTAATATTCTATTTTATTTGATTCAAAACACTTTGAATGCATCTTAGTATGCAAATGTGTGTGAATCCCTTAAACTGAAAGAGTCTAGTCCTAACGAGGCTGAACCTCTTTTTTGAGGATCTTTTGGGCTAAGGTTTGAATTGTGATTAGGTTAAGGTTACTTGTGGATAATGCTTTGTTTTTACCTGTCCAAATGAATGGATGTCAAAGCAGCATCCTAAGAAGAATAGCTGCGCAAACCTGCATGTGTGAGTGAGTGAGTGTGTGTGTGTATGCGTGTTGTGCAGACCTTGGCACTGGCAAAGATGAAGTCTTTCCTCTGGCTCTTGTCCTTCTCCTTCTCAAAAACAATGCCCAGTTTATTCTGCACCCGCTGAGACTTGATCAGCTGACGTACTGGAAGAGACAGAGGCGATCAGAAGACAGTGAATTAGAGAGGGGTAGTTCAAGATAAATGAGGCGGTGAAATGTCAAGAAATAAACTGTACGATTTTTATAAGTTAATTAATGGGAACAAAAACAAAGTAGGAGTCACAGATTTCCTCAACTGTGACTCACACAGACGCCATCAAAAACTGCATTACATAAGACTTAGATCCATAGTAAATACATTTAATCTCCGTTTCTTGAGTCTAGAGACTTTACGATCGTCTTCATGATGATGATGCAGTGAAACATTGCTCAAGGTTTCTTGTAGCAGAGGTGAGCCACTTCACCTAAAACCATTTCTGCTAAATAAATAGGGTAAAAACACACACACACACACACACACACACGTTTAAACCGGTCCTTCCGATTAATTCCAGTCAGTGTGAAAGCTGACTACTTGTCATTATGATGTTTTTATTAACAAATTATTATTAACAACAGTGGCAATAGAAAAATTACACCGTATCCAAGTATACTGGTCCCTATAAGCTTTGCTTTCACTATTTTATTCTTTTGGATACCAGGACACAAGTCATGCATAAAACTAGGACTTTTTTCCTGTTTATGTTACTCTCTTTATTAGGTCTGAGGGAAAGAAATCAAATGTAATTTTATGTGGCACTTGTTCACACGGTTCTCTCCTAACCTACGTTATCATGAGAGGAGATACGTTACCTTTTGGTTGTCAAACAAACATCGGCTCACTAATTTTGTGATGGAAGCACTGTGTATTCACCTCACAGTTCAGAAAATACTGTTTTTGTGGATGATTCTCACTTTTGTCATGAGTGAAGGTGGTCCAGTCCTCTTGGCTGTCCTTCACCTTCTTCATCACAACCAGTCGTCCTCCCTCCACGTCCACAGACAGAGTATATTTCTGACTCTTTCCTATCTTTGTCAATTCTGCCAGGTAAACATCCATCTTCACCTGTAACGGACCAGACATGAAGGATTCAGTTTGTGACTACAGAGGTCATTTTGTCAGATTAAATCATGATGGTGGACCCATTTCTCATAAACAACAGAAACGACAGTTACATGAGGGCTGGAATTCTGATACTCACACAATGTCTCGATGTTTATTTTGGATGCAGATTTAGAAGGCTGTTACACTGTTTTTGTCATTGAGGTTTCGTTATTACATTTCTGAATCTATTGCATTTGCACTTCCAACAAAAGACACAGAAAATCATTTCTCGAGAAGGGGGAAAGTCACTTGGTCTCACTCGTCTTTGAAGGGCCTGCAAGTGGGTAAACCAGACGTCACCTCTGTTCCTATGAAACAGGAAACTGCTGAGAGGTGACTACCTCAGAGAATTCAGACTTGACAGCCAACCTGTGTTTCTGATCATTCACCTCTTCTTCCTCCTCTGTGTCACTTGCCTCCCAGTGTGAATGTGCACCCATTGATATTTATCTCTCTGCTGTTTCCCCCATAAATCCCCAGTGAATATCCCGAAAACTTTAAGTTACGCTCACTCAGTTGTGCACACTTTATAAGTAGGAATGAGTCATGCAAAGTGATTAATACCATTAAATATGGCATCGTCACTGATGATGCTACAGGAAGAGCATTACAAAAATTCCTTTCTTCTCACATCATGTTACTTGACTTCACGGCCAATCCTCCTCGTGCAATTTCATTTCAGTTCATTCTCCATTAAAACGACAAAACTACTCTTAATTTAGCACACCCTTTCTTTCATTTGCATCTTAACTGAAACAACACCTATCAAAGTCGTCTTCTCTTCAGATTTGTTGTCATGTATGGAAAAAGAAAATGAATAAATGTCTCAAGAGGATCATTTGGCTTTGAGACCACTGATGTGAGTGCATTACATACATTTGTGAGGGCATGCATACCTCAAAGGCCTGCACAGGGATTGCTTTGCTGTGACGCATCGAGAGAGGAGGAAGGGAGCATGGTGAAGACAGACTCATGTCTTGAAGAGCTTTCAAAGCCTGGGGGGAGGTACGACAAAAAAAAAGTGTAAGCAAGAAAGAAACATGGACATTGAAAAATAAAAGACACTGCGGTACATTGTAAGCTAAAGCTTAAAAGCTTAAAAGCTTCGCTAAAATAACTGTCAGCGACGAAATGGTTCTCCATTTCCTGTGTGTGATCTTACAGGGGCAAAGGAGGTGAACCCAGTGATAGCACATGAATCAAGAAGCATTGCTTGATTGCATTTCCTGCCCAGCCAGCTGAAGCCCCTCCTTATAAACATTACTGTTTTGCACTGCATGACACATCCTCTCCCCCATGACATCCTGAGTGTTACACACCATTAAAACACTCAACAGGTTGCATCAGCACACAGACACATGGCAAGAAGATCATTTAATCCATCTGTGTTTCAACCAACCCAACACGCACACACACACACACAAGCCTGGAGTCATGGTCACATGAAGGGGGTTATCTAAACTGACAACCTAAAAGAAAGAGTGATATCATGTGTGAGAGTGGAGGCCTACACATGAATGAATGAGTGTACCTTCTTCTCGATGGAAGACAGCAGGTCTTTGAGAATTGCCAGTTTGGTCACAAGGTTCTCCAACTCCTGGTCTCCACCCTGATTCACTGACTGATGGAGGTAAAAAAAAGTTGTTGTAAGACAGTCTTAAAAGAGCAAAAAGATGATGCATTTCATCCAGACAAATGTGTACATATACAAACAATTGCAAAGCAAACATTTGATTGATTTACAGGACAGATTGAGCTGAGGTTCTGAGTCTGTTTCTTGTATTTATCAGGAAGGCTGTGAAATTAAAAAACCTAGTGTCTGAAAACACTACTGGCACTGCAGAAGTAAATCAAAATATACTGGAGTCATTTGCATTTCCACTTGATGAATTATTAATCTATATAAACAACTAAATTCTGCCTGTCTCATACAATCAATTCAAACAAACAGAAAAAATACTGTGCTGGTCTTCCCTTGTGATATAAGATAATTCAACAGCATTATATAGGAGTATGTAGCTTAACAAAGTCTACCAAAGCTGACCCCAGATGACTGGAGAAAAATCAAACATCAGCACAACTACATTCTCTGTTCTTCATTAATTCAGTAATTCATAACTAAATGTCCATCTCTTACCATAAAATCTGGCTCATCTATACACAAGGGGCTTTATTATTTTGCAAGAAACAAACAAACATAGTCAGTTGTTACTTCAGGACACTATGTTTTAATTTTCCTCTATAATCTGTGAAACTGAAATCCTCTTCTGCTGTGACAAACTGAACATTCTAAGTGGGCAATAGTGACTGTGATAAGCAGAACAAATGCTTTTATTTGCATATGTCAGTCTGAGTAATGCACGCAGATTGACAGTGAGAAGCCTGTGTGGCAGGGATGTAGCACAACTATGAAAACGATGTACATACATATGTACTATAGACAGAGAAAATAATGATGATGCACATGCTGTACCTGCTGGATCATCTTGGAAACCATGAAGGCACTCTGTTGATCAAAAACTTTAGACAGAATCTCCAGACCAGACAGAACCTTATCCACCTCCCTGATGATGAGAGAAAAAAGAGCAATTAATCAGTGTCTCAAAATGCTTTCATGTGCATATTTTTCTAAACCATATACAGTTATTATGCTTTCACATCAGCAACAAGATTTTGCTGAGCAACGTTTATTATATATATAATATGATTTGCTCTCTAACCAATCAGAAACATTAAAAATATTCAAATAAGCAAAGGCACACAGCTGCAATTGTTTACAAACTGAGGAGACCTTCCTTCACCCTGAAGTGTTGAAGTTTAAGGTAGAGTTTAAGATCCTGAACCAAGCGAGCGCCCCTATCTTCTTCAGTGTTGGGTAGATCGAGGTATTCATTTTCTTTTTTCGCTAATTGTTTCACGCTTGCTGTGAATAGAAATGATGCTTTGAAATTTAAGCTGGAATGAATCACAATTGTGTATTTTTTGCATCACTGTTAATGTGCAAAGGCCTTAATGCTAGAACTGTTTCCTGGAGGAGAAGATCAAAGTACAACACACCAATTATAGAGCATCAGGTCACACAGGGGTGTGATACAGTATGTTAGCGCTTAACACATAACATGTGCTGAATGTAATTCAGCTATATTGTGGTTATGTGCAACATATACCATTCTGTACACGGAAAGAACAAATAGAAAGTTCATGTAAGCACAGGAGATGCAACTGTGTATTGTGTGTCCTCACATGTACAAATGTGTCAGTCTTACCCATTAAGGCGCTTGCAGGAGGCCACTAGTGTCTTGTTCAGGTGAGGCAGGGAGGAGGCTCCCTGTTTGACCGCCTCAAGGTCCAGAGCGTAGCTGCCCTTCAGGTACTCATGAGAGATGGTGCTCAGGCCGTTAGCTGCTGGAGCACTAAAACACAACAATGTCCAATTATTTTTAATGATCATCTTCATTGCATGAACTCCACTACACAACCAACATATGGCACAAGCTAAGCAAAACAGAGGTATTGTGTGTTGACGTTGCACATTTTATCAAGTCAGGTCCTTCTTCTTCAGTGGCAGCCTGTAAACACTCCATCTGTGGAGTCAGGACTTTTAGAAATGCACACTTCCTCAAAACTAATTAGCTGACTTACTGTATGTCTGCCCTGCCTTGAACTTACACACACATACACATGCTCAGTAACCTAAGTTTTAAAACTACACTATATGTTGTGACTCTGAGCTGAAGATAGTTTTCCACCACGTTTAGCAAATGAATAAAACCTAGAAAGTGACAGCGCAATCAGCATGTTTTCACACTGAATGGTTGCAGCCAATGTTGCTGCTTTGATTTCATCTACAGCTGACTCTGTGATAGAAGTAACTGACCGCATTATCAGATTTGTTTATTTTAACATTTCCTTCAAGAAACAGCACACAGTATGACCTTATGAATCCATTATCAACACACACATCTGCATAGACACAAAGGACAGCCCTCACTTTAATAAGCCTTGCATCATCTGTGAGCAATTTCGACAGGATGTGGCTTTTCCTCTACAGTATACGTAGACAGAGGGAGTGTGTGTGTCACGTTCAAATATTATTGCGTGAATCAGGCAAAAAATAATTAGTTCCTGCTTACATTTCGGCACTTTCAACGTCATTTTATAGTTCTATCCAACTGTGAGGAAATACTCCACTTTTAGTGTGCTTGCAAACATGGGAACAATAATAATTCTAGGAACTCCAGGAAAAGTACACTGCTCAGAAAAATTACGTGCTTGTAAGCCACTGTAACACTGGACGGCAACTGCCATTTTCAGTTCCGCCAGCTTGCATCACTTCAGCCGTCTGTGTAGATCATCATTGAATCAGTATTCAATGATTTTTCTTGCTCCTGCTGGAGGTTCAAACACAAACAGGAAAAAAAGCCACCCAGAGTGGGTTGTTTTGGAGGAGCTCACCAGAGGCCAATTCCTTAACCTCTAGTTGCAAGAATTATTTGGCCCTGAAAAGGACTTTTGTACCTGTCTGTGGGTGTTTCTGGTCCAGGGGGAGTGGAGGTTGAGGCAGAGCGAGGTGGGAGCGGTGGCTTCTCATCCTCCCCATCTACCGATGTTAGAAAAGGAGAGTGAGCATGTGACACAAAAGGAGAGATGTGCGCATGCTCGAGTAGACTCTACAGCTACCTGAGTAGTCTCTGTCATCAGTGACAGCTGTTTCCTCTCGGTCCACTGTGTAAAGAAGAGTAGTGACCAGACCCTGACTCGGCTGCAGGTACAATGACACCAACTCTGGTAACGTTTTAAACCGCTTAGGCTGCACGCCCTGAGATGTCTGAAAGAAAGAGGGAGATGAGAAACAGAGCCAAAGTAGAGAGTCACAGTCTACTTGGTAGGAACATAACAATTACATCCAAACTGCTTGGCCAGAAGTAGTCGCTTCACTGAAATCTCTAGTGGCCCCCATTGTTCTACATTTAGTGTTACGTAAGCAAATACGACCCCATAGTCTAAATATAATTCAAACCAGGAACTGTTTTGGTAAACACGGCCTGCAAACAAATTCCGTACCAGGAAGCAAAGTCTAATTTTTAAAATGTCTCCAGAGTCACAGGACTTGTAATGTGGCCACACACAGTCTGCAGCACCATGTTTTTGCGCCGTGCGTTGTGCGTGTCTGCGGTAGTCAGAGAGTGTGTGTGTGTGTTGACTTGCTGGAAGTGGCGAGGACTTCACAGCTGTTGGGCACAAGGCACAAAGAGGCTGCTGTTGGTTGGTGTGTGTGTGTGTGTGTGTATGTATGGGGGTTCAGAGCCAACAAAAGCATCTCTGCCTGCCAGCTGCTACTGAAGGAAATACAGTTTTTGCAGCACACATGTACACACACTTAACCTTAGCGGTTAGTGTCTCTAAATGAGAGTGTGAGTTTTCTCTGTACCTGTACAGCTAGAAATCCTTCCTCATCCGGGAGGATTCTGTATGTGTGGACGTGCTTCTGAAACCTGCAGAAAACAGGAGAGGAGGGGAAGATGGATGATGGAGAGACGGAGCAAACGTGGTGAAATATTGAGGGAAAGAGAAAAAATTTATTTCAGAATTTTGTTTCAGTGCGCACACACACACACACACTTTTGTACTTGATCTTAGAGGGCAAGGGTGCATGTTGATGTACAGTATATAATGTATGAGAGCAAGGGGGTTTAGACGCTTCAACCTGTTGCTGTCCGTCACAGTAGTGAACAGGCTTTATTCTTACAGTAGCATGAAACAGTAGAGAGGATCAAAGCGGAACCTCGTGTTTATACAGTACATTGTAAAGTTACTTTCACAGCACACAAATCATCTCAACCTTCAGGAACCAGAAAACATGATGTGTTTTTTCAGTCGATAACTGTCTGTCAAACTTGAATGATGTGAACGGTCTCCTGACTGACCCACACTGCTTTTTGTTGTTGTTGTTGTTATTAGCCAATCATAGATCAATGCTCTGACTTTGTGTTTTGCAATAGCAAAGTCACCACTGTGTGCCTGCAGCTACAAGCTGCTCAGTGGACCAGACACAACATATCCTATTTGCCAGGCAAAGGTTGTGGTGGATGTCTGTTGGTGTAAGACTGTGTGTGTGTGTGTGTGTGTGCAATGATTGTGCATCTGTTTACGATGGCAGCCTATGCAAAACACTGCTTTTACTTCTGCTTATTTACAGGATGTGCATACGTGTGTTAAGGCATCAGACAATATAAAAAGGGTGGAAGGATAAATCCTTGTCAGGCATTCATCCTGCCATTGCCGCTGAGCAGTTATTCCAGACTTTCCCTTTCCGTGTCAGTATCCTACAGGAACTAAAGCATGAACTGGAGTAAAATAATTATTTCAACAACAAAAACCCATTGCTAAACCATTGCACACCATTCACAGTGATTTAAAACCATTTCAAGTGCATGTGGAAATGAGAATATTAAAATCTGTTCACACTGCATTTATCCTTTGGAATACTTCCACTTTATTAGTGATTCCCTGCTGTGGTGGTTGGGATGTAAAAAAAAAAGCCTGTTAGATGTCCAATTTGTGTGCTTACTTGATCTGGCATTGAGGCTTTTATCTGACTGCACTCACCACATCAAAGTTAAACAAAATGGGACTTTGGTAGCTAAACTACCAGGACATTTTCATGTTAACCTGATTAATAGGCTTCACAGCAACTGCAGCATTTTCTTTCAGCTGGCCACGCTAATGATCTAAGTTGTGTGTGTGTGTGTGCGTGTGTGCACGTGCACGTGCGTGTGCGCATGTACGTGTCTTCCTGTTGGCAATTCATGAGATTCTCTGAGGGTCCGGGAAGTAAATACTATTGTTCTAGTATCAGCAAAGTTATAACAGGGAAGGGAGCTGGACAGACACTGACAGAGAGAGAAAGAGAGAGACTGACATAGTCAAGACCAGTAGTCCTCATGGGGACCAAAACCTGAGACAAAAAATGAGACAAAAACAGGATCTGGTTCACATTTGGGCTAAGATTTGAATAGTCGTTAGGTTAAGGTTAGGTTAGACATTAACAATGCAGGGTCCTTATAAAGATAGCTGCACAAACTTATATGTATATGTGTGTGAGGGAATGTGTGTTGTCAACAATCATCTATGCAAAGAGTACTAAACTCTGGCAGCTCCCATGTTATATATCTTTTATTGATTATTATATGTAAACATACTTTATTGAGCCTAATTACAAAAGATGATGTGGTTGAAGACATTTCCTGAAGGATTTTGACTCGTGTAAGTGTTGATCAACATACGAACATCTTCTCCACACTCATTCATTAATAATTCAAAACTGCCTTTTTTACAAAAAACAATCCAAAACACAAAACTACCCATTCACACATTTCCCTCGTGAGGAATGTCTGCATTACAATTTGTAGGGTTTCCAACACACACAGAGGCAGAGGGCCATGCCTGAACCCTGACATGTTAAGACGTGCTGAAATAATACGAAACATCTCCCAGACAGAAAAAGTTGACAACAACTTAATGTGTGTGTGGATGCAATGTGTACACAATGGTATTAGAACATGGTATGTTCTTGCCTGCAAACTGCTAAAATATAAAACAACCAGATTTGTATATATGTAATTTGCAATGCTATGCGCCTTATATTAATGAATTGTTTTTGTTTTGTTTTTTTCCAAAAAAAATTGAGGAACAATAGCTTTGGACAAACATCAATTCAATTAAAATCGACCGCATTAGCATTATTTAAATCACACAGTAACTGCAAAAAATGTATCTGCAACCATTGCTAGCAAATGAAAAACAACCTTACATACTTAGTTGCTTTGCTCATTGTCAAATGCAGGTCACTTCCTACAAAGGAATTACCTTTAAAATCAACACAAAACCAATGACCACAAACACGTAAGAGGAAGTGAAAGGCAAAGCCTTACAAAGTGGTCTGGGACTAAGTCCCACTGCTGTTACAACATCGTCACACCAGTCTATTCTCAAACAGCAGCAGAGTGGAAACACTTTTTAAAAACACTGGTCTCTCCAAAAGGCCCACATAAAGGAAGTAAACATGTCTATGTTTGCAAGTCACAAGGCAAGCCCAAGAAAAAAAAATGTCTAGTTGCCATTTTCAGGTTAAAATTAGAATATGTTGGTTTTGAGGGTAGGATCGTAAAAGAAGATGAGCTAGTGCTCATGTTAGAACATCATACGCACAGCTGTGTGCTAAACCTCCACCACAGCATTTTGTGAAAACAATATGGACTGAACAATTCATCTTTTCAAATCAAAATCACAAAATCAAACAACACAATCACCAAATCGCAAAGTTAAATCTTTCAATTCATTCTCATCCTGCACTAGAATGGAGTATGTTTTCGACAGTGGGGCTCCACCTTATTTTAAATTCTCTATTTTTCTGAAGTTTGACTCAAAAGATTGTGTTACAAACATCACAACATTTACCTCATGTATCATTCAGCCCTAAACTGAGCACATGTAAATGTGCATTGTGAACAAATCTGTTCACAATGCATAAACCTTTGCAACACATAATTACATTTTTTTTTTCCATTCATTCATTTCAGGTTAAGTGGGGTTAAGAAGAAGAACTCCGGCGATAGAGGAGAAGAGCAAAAGTTCACATCACAGTCTGGTGATTCAGATTTGACTTCATGGACATTTTTGTTTTCGTCTTTACATGAGTAAATGCTGACACATCTGACAAATGAATGTGCTGTCTAAACATATTCATTTTCCTGTAAAGATTCAAAAAACTGTTGGAAAATATTGGTCCCATGTTATATATGGAACAGAAGGTCAATTGCTTCTGCAAAAATGATGTGACAGTAATGATACACCTTATTGTTGACTTTGTCACCTTTATTGTTAACATTTTCTACTAAAATATCTAAAAATAAAGAGACTAGTGTTATATGTATTTGAGGTGTGTACTTCCAGTACATACCCCATATTGTTTCCAACAGATTTCAAATTTAAATCCATAGAAATTTGTATTTGTATGCAAGATAATTGACCGTTTCATTTTGGTAGGCCATTTTAGCCGTCTGTAACCCCAAATTAAATGTCAGTGAAGAAGAAAATACTTGGTAATGCTTGTTAGTCAGTCAGTACGTTTACATGCACAGTTTAGTCAAGCATTATCTGTCTACTCCAGTCCGACTAAGCGTATTCATGCAGAAGTAATCAGACTATGTTAGTCCGAGTAAGACTAGCTCCAGTTTGGTCAGACTAACCTGTTAAGATAACATTGAGAAAACCAAATTACTGTCATAGTCCGACTAAAATTGGACTTTCAACGCACGTGTAAACGCAGTGACCGTGTTGTCTTTTTATTTAATTCTGTGTATTTGTCACTAGTGGATCGCGAGTGACAAATACCATCTGCTGCACATTCTGCCAACGAAGTTCTCCCTGAAAAGCGCAAAACACATAAGGAATTCCCATGATCCTATACTGCCTCCCGACATTGTCAAATGACATCTTTTGTTATTGTTTTGACTGAGACAACCTGGCAGCAGAAATGACATACTGTGTGATTTGCTCAGTATTAAGAAAGAACACATTACTTTCTTTGAAGTAGAAACTGTATTATTTGAAGACTACAGTTAAGACTTGACTGATGTGTGATGATCTTTAATTTGTCAACCTGACATGTCAAAGTCATCATGGCACATAAATATTCTTTATTTAAAATTTCTTGAGTCTTCACAACATATGAGTTTGCACTGACATGGATTAAAACAGTGACCTGTCTGTTCAACTGAGGCAGACTTATTTTGATGTTTATCTTACATAACACCCAGTAATGGAGCATAGTCCAAAGTCAATCCTGAGGCTGTAAATGAAGCTTTAAAATATATCTTTAATGCGGTCATAGTTAAAATACTTGCACAGAACACAGAGACAAAAAATGTTCATCCTTCTATATATGTGCCACCTTCTTATAGGGTAATTAACTAAGTAATTGACAATCTAATGATCATGGACTAAAAATGTATGTGACTGTACAAGCAAAATAAAAGCAGCTACTTTGAAGATGGATATACAGACACAGTAAATTATTAATAAAATATAAATATTAATGTTAAATTCAAAGTACATTATACATATTTCTAAATACCACCAATAAATGCTCTATATTTTGAGTAAATCCTCCTTATTAGTATATACTACTATATACTTTTAACTTTAACTTTAATGAAGAAAACTTTCTTACATGAAGCAAAGTCAATGATTTGAAAGGTGAACTGAGAGAGGAAGGGAAGAGAAGTGGAGGCAGGAATAAATCTGGAAATGGATGATGCATGGATGTGAGGATTGTTGTTCCCCTTAATGTAGACAAATGAATGAGCAGCAATGCAGCCACCTTTATCACTTGTGTTTATGAAATCTCTTTAACAAGTAGCCAAACATATGTCAGAACTACAGTATTTGTTGCATTTGCACATGACAAGAAAGATGGTGTCTTCACAACATACGAAAATCATCAATTGTACAGAAATATATACTGTCTATTTGTAGCACCAGCTAATCAAAGAGCTTCTATTGTTTGACAAACAATCCAAAGATATTAACTCTGAAGTGATGTAAAAAATATTATTAGAGTTTCTGATCAACAACTAACCATAAAGAAAGTATTGCCGATGTGCACTGAGCTCTGCATAGGGTAAAATAGAGGATGTGAGATGTCAGATTATTGTGTCAGTTTCATTTACTGCCTTTTCACCATCGGTATCACCTAATATCTTAGTGTGGTTGCTAAGAGTGACATGATGAGTAGTTTTGGTCAGTAGTAGTTTTAAAGTTTTCACTCTGGCACATTTGACTGCCTAACTGTAAGTTGTGCATGTACCACCTCGTCATGAAGCTGAATTGTCTCTGTGAACTGTCATGAAGATAAATGGTGGGAGAGTCTTTGTTGTGAAATGGAGGGTGTTTCCATCGCTTCAATTAGCAAAGAGGGTGTCAGGCAATGCAACACCCTCTTAACTACAGGGTGCTTACATTCACAATATTGTCATTTTAAGATGCACTGTGTCTGTAAAGAGAATATATCTAACTCTGCAGCCACACCGACTGCTTCATCATTGCACCGATGTTACATGATACATCAGATGCTTTTAGTTACCTGTGCCACAGTTCACACCCCACAGGCTTGCAGCACTGTGCTCTGTAAAAGAGGCGCAGCAGGCGACCGCAACAGACTGAAGACAGACGGTCACACAGCCCTGCAGATTCTATGCCATACAGGAGTTTCACTGCTGGGCAGACAGACAGTCTCTCTCCCACTCACTGTCACCCAGGGGAAAGTAAACAAATAGGGTTGCCTGTTTGTTAAACATTGGCTTAAGCAGGCTTCAACCGGTACAATTTGATCACATCAGGTATAGGACGATATGGATGTGATTCACGATATTTTTGCAAGAATTAAAAAAAAAAATGCTTACCTAAACAGTAGTTTTTATTAGATTCCTAATACGGACAAAACAAAAATGACTTATTTTTCAAAAGGGGGTTGCAAATGTCATACCATAATAAAAACATGTTGCTGATGTTTCCAAAAAGATTACTTATGTTGCCAAAATGTTTTTGCAAAAACATGTCACTGACATCACAAAAAAATGACTTAAATTGTTAATACATGTTATGTTATATAAAGATATTGCTCAGGATACATATTGTTAATGACACTTTTAAAGTGAAAAACAAAACAAAAACTATTGTTATACATCAGGTCATGAGTTAACTTCATGGAATGGCTGAAAAGATGCTGCTTCCCCTTGTGGCACTTCGAAATAAACCACTAGGACTGTATTTTGGCGAGTGAGACAGCATTACAATCAATATAATCACTGGAGGGAAATAGTAACCATGTCCACATTCAAGATTAACGATAAAGTCAATTCACCGCAATCAACTTCTGAGACTTTTTAGCGCCATAATATCATATTTTGTGATTGTCTCGTAATTTAATCACATACTTTAAAATAGTGAGATACCAGTCTGCTGCTGCTTCTGCAGTAAAGTTTATGTACAGCCTGGAGAAAACAGAATAATAACAGGCCTGGCAGTGACTTTAACACAAAAGCCAAGAGCCCCGAAGGCACGAGTGCTAACTATGGACCAAAAATACAGTTTAAACTAAACTTCTGACAGGAAAATAACTGAACTTGGAAAAGTAATATGGGGCCGTGCACACCAGTTCATTTCAAACAAGTTTTTCTTTTCTGCGTTGATAAAGTTACTTACAGTACGCACAAAGCGTAAGCTCCGTTGACACTCTCACTGTCCCGCACGAGGAAGCTACCGTCTCTACCGGCCCGGGCGAGCAGCTCCTCGGCCGCAGCTCGACTCAGGTCCCGGTGATACCACATCGGCGGCGCGGGCCCCAACGGAGAGACACCACCAGCACCTCCACCACCACCCCCGGCCATGGCCACAGCCCTTTACACCGGGGTTGAAATCGAGTCGTTTCCCGACTTCTCCGAGAAAGCTTCCAGCCCTGATCCAGACAAGAAAACTATCCGGAGAAAATCGCAGAAAAAGTCGCACACACGTTACTCATATGGCGGTAAACGGGCACGATGGCACGACAGAGGGACTGAAAGTTGATCACTCGTAAAGTTACGCTGTTTGCGGCTCTTTCCTCAGTTCCTGAAAGCCGTAATATCCTCCTGCCCTGTAGCTTTCCAGTCCCACGGAAATCAGGGTATGTAAATCCACACAGGACAGCGGGGAGCAACAGTGACGGCTAGCCGCGTCAATACTCACACAGTGTCATCACATAGTACTTCCTGTTACACTTTTCAAAATTAAAGACCCTGGTGAGAAAATTACATTAGAGCACTTAACTCCAGTGAAAGAGTCAAGCCAAGTTTGTTTCCTTCTGTGTCCATGTCTGGCTAGCTTGAAACAACTTTCTTGGAAGGAGGGATGGAGATATACATGAGGAAAGGAGGGATAAATTACAGAGAAAGAATAGTGAAGGAATGGACTAAGAGATGAGCAGTGGTGGAAAGCAACCACATTCATTCATTCGTTGTGCAGTAGCATAAATGTCACATTTTTACCCCACTACATTTGCCACCTTGTTTTACTACTTTTTCCACTGCTTTTTACTATTTCTATTGAATATGTTACAATACTTACTTTTTCCAACACTGTAATTGAGTTTTTTTGTACTCACTCCTATTGCCACTGTTTGTATCCTATGGGAATTTGACATGGGTTTAAGTCTGTGACTTGAAAGCTTTAGGTACACAATAAAGAGTTACCTGGGGTTTTGTAGCAAATTAAAATCAAATTTTCACCAATATGGATAAAAGGCTGAATAACTAAAATATATTACAGGTCCTGAAACATTGTTATAAAATAACCCATTGATTGTTCATTTTATTCCCCCACCTCTCTTGTAGTATTATGGCTTCGATGGCAGCCACTGCAGTAATCCCTGAACACAAGCACCAACCCAGTTATGTAAGACATTTTTTTCCCAGTCCACACTGTGCAGCTATTCTTTTGAGGACACTGTATTGACTTCCATTACATTTGGACAGCCTAAACGAAGCGTTATCACTAACTTTAACCATAGCCTAACCCTAACCATAACGTAATCACAATTCAAATCTTAGCAAGTAAACTTATCCACCTCCTCAGAAATGAGGTTCTGCCTCATTAGAACCAGGTGCTGGTCTCCATGAGCGCTACTGAGGTCCAAAAGAGGTGACAAATACAGACACAAAGTCATAGATATAATGCATTATCTCGCCCCTGACCCTAACTTAAACCATCGCAACCATAAAACATGACCTAATCCTTTTTCTAATCCTAATTCTAAAACTAAGTCTTAAAAAAGTCATTTAATGTTGTGAGAACCTGTCCTTGCTCCTCAAGATGTCCTCACAAAAATTGGTTTAAATCAAAATTTGTCCTCACAGATATGTACACACACACACACACACACACACACACACGTTCAACATCCATGACATTGCATTGACTTGCATTCATTTCCTGGAGACTTAACCTTAAAACATATCTTCACCTTAAAATGTTGTAATTTGCATTATGGGGACTTGCTTTTTGTCCCCACAAGGAAGACAATAATGTCCAATCCCCATAATGTGACTGTGTAAACAGACTTAGGTGCCCACAACATTAGTAATACCTGGACACACACACATGCATGACACACACACACATACACACACACACACACACATACACAGTGTGGTGCCATAGCCAGAAACAGAAATAGCTTTGGGATGGCTGCTGTCCCTGTGGCTATTAATACGCTGCTTTTCTGAGGTCACTGACAACACACACCACCCTGCCCAACTCTCCCTCACGTTAACTCAGCCTCTTTTCTCTCTTTTGCCATGTATGTGTATGTATGTGTGGGTAATTACGCCACAATTTATGATTCAGACTTTTTTTGTGGGCAACTAGTGGAAAAGAAAATACACTAAAGAATGGCTTAAGTCAGAATAAAGCATGGGGATCTACGAAGTGGGATGGTTGTTTCCTGTTGTTTGCCAGTGCTGCCCCTACACCTGGCTACAGTGTGTGTGTGTGTGTGTGTGTGTGTGTGTGTGTGTGTGTGTGTGTGTGTGTGTGTGTGTTGTTAACTATCAACAAGGCAATAATGGCCATTGCACACCCAAAAATGAATTTAATTTGGGCCTGATAGTGATGCACCTCTCTGTGTATGAGTTGAATGTGTGCAGATAAAAAGAGATAGGAAAAATGTGCTGGGATTCAGAGCTAAACATGCAATCTTGAATGATACAGGGTGTCGTCATGAAGGGTATGAATGTGAGTGAGTCTTAGAAGGGAAACATGAAGATACTGTTAACTGGCTGCATCAGTTATGACTTTAAAAGAATAATCATATCAGGCCTTGATTATGAAATGAAACAGTGCAGAATAAAATGTATTATACTCTTCATCTTTGTTCAGCCAAGATCCTCTATCATAAGCCCAACTACAAAACCTGTGAGAACATATTTGCACGTGGCATTGACACACACACGTATACACACACACACACACACACACACACAGGAAACCCATAATTACCAAGCAGGGGAGCCCAATGCTCAGGCCCTGTGCTAAGACACAGAGCCAGCAGCAGTTCCAGGGTCAGTTTTGAAGGCGTTCATTGTTAAGATGATCCATAGTCTAAACTGAGGAGTAATGTCATCCCAGAGATCTACAGTCATACACTGTACAGCATGTCCTGTCATGCTTTGTCCAGACACACAAGTTTATTTATTTCAAATTTCTCTCCAAATGATGATTTCAAACCCATACAGTCCTTTTCTAGTCACATAACTGCTGTGCTGTCTTGATGTTTTCTACCTTTTTTGTCTGTTTTTAATCAGAAGAAAGCTGAAAATCCACCACTGCTCAGTTTTTCTTCAGTTTGAAATTTGAACCCATTTCACACACAAATGATCACACCAGGTTGACTGGACACAGTGTAACGATAAGAACAAGATGCATAAACATAGGGAGACAGCAAAGAGAACTATAAATCTCAAAGATAATAAACCGTATGCAGATTAAAATATTTAAAATCACTCAGAGCGGAGCAAGAATCTTGCCATGGCTCAGACAAGGACAGAAACAAATCAACAGGAGAGTATTTTAAATAGGTTTTATTGAGACCACTAAGGACACATATGATATCATATGAAGGATATCATATTAGGACATCACCACAGACAGAGATGCAAACGCCAGGAAAAGTAGCATTGTAAAGGCAAAACTCTGGTGTTGCTGTGCGTTGTTCAGGTAGTACTCGGCTACTTTCCTGTTGGGGTTTGGCCCAGTGAACCAGAGCTGCACACAGCGGCCTGAGGTTTTGGAGAGGCTGGTGTACAGGTAGGAGTTGGACCAAATTTGTTCACACATGGACTTGGGTGTGGGGTAAATTTCGGTCCACTTTCTGCACTTGCTTTGATCAGGACATTTATTTATACCTGTATGAAATAAGGAAATCAATTTGTAATTTGTAAATTTAAGTGTCTTTATAACATAATGATGCGAAAAGTGCATTGCCGTGCAGACACAAAATGCAGATTGAAGAGACAGACCATAATAAGTTATTTAAGCCATTTAGCATATAATTTATTATTGTTCAAAACAAAAAACAACATTAAACAAGACAGTGTGAGCAAATATCTGGTTTGTGTGCATATGAGAGGTATTTTGTGTTCACCTGAGCTCCAGTCCCATCCCTTGTGCCAGTCAGTCTTGCATGTGAAATCTTCTTTGCAGTCTTCCCACCAGGTGTGGCAGTCCTCCACACACAGAGGCACATCTACGATCCGCTCCTTGCGCCAGCTTTGATCCACCTGATCACAAATTAATACTTAGAGGACAGTTGCAGTACTATGCCATGTAGATGAGGTATAGTCATGTCATGTCCTTACACTGCCATCTAGTGTTGCAAAGTGCACACATAAAAGAGAGCACACATTTATTGTACTCACTTTTTGTATCCAGGGTCCCAAGTGAGGTGAGCACTCATAGAAGCAAGTGTCCTGGACGAAATGTTCCCTGCACTTTTTGCTCATAAAACCACAATGATCCCAGTTGAAATTGTACAGGTAAGAGTTATCGGCGTGGGCCTCTTCGCTGGTGTTGGCTGTGCAACATGCATTGTCACGCCAGGGAGTACACTGGAGAGGAAGAGCAAAGATGGGTCACTTTATGCTGTTGAGCTGAAAACATTTTATTCAGCCCTGTGCCTGAATAAGATGCAGAAGCATGGTCAGAAAAAACTCTATTTAGGTACTTATGTCTCCAAGCAAGATAACATTTAATTTGTTCTGACATGGATTTAAATTATCACCTGTCCATAAAGTTTTCCCTCAGGGCCAGGCTCTACTTTGTGGTGTTTGGCATCCATACACATGTTGAGTTTATCTAGAGACAGTGTGCCACTGAAGAGGACAAGCAGCAAGGACAGTTGGACCCACATGGCTCTGTGGAAAAGAGGCATCAACATACATCACTCTGAATTTCTGAACAAACACAAATAAACAAGAATAGGAATGACAGACAACACCACATGGTGATGTCTGTATAGTAGTTTGGGTTTTATATATACTGTGCATTAGGCAAGGTTTCTTCAGGTGATTCATGTTTTTAGCCATTGTCATGCCCTTTGGTGTTCCTTTTCTATATTTCTAATTTCACAGGTATCAGTTGTTTCTGTAAATATAGTATAGATAAGGCCTGGTATATGTGGTGCAAAACCACAAAACTAGACATGACATTCAGAGAAACACCCACCTGACACACATTTGTCATTTTCCTTTCAGAGAAAAAAACCCCCCATGAATAATATAAAATGTAGTTGCAACAACTGTCATTATTACAGATAATGAGGCACATGGCATAATGTCTGATAGGCTTTGCTCCACTGGGTTTTGCAAATAATACACATTGTTACATTACCTATGTAAAATGTAGCAAGTTTATTCAGATTCATACAACTGTATGTGTATGTGATTGTTTTCAGTTAAAGATACTGTGTGTGTTTGTGACAATGGATAAGTATATGCATTAGTGCTTCTGAAAGCAGCTAGAACAATGAGTCAGAGAGTAGAAACTCTTTCTGTCTATATCATTGTTATAAAGAAAATAAAAATCACAACACATTATTAAACCAATAATTTGGGAAGGAATAGGGAATAAGGAAAAATATTCTATATTGTAAACGGTATTTAGAAGCAAAGCACATGCCATTGAGAACCATATAGAACAATTTAAAGGAAATAAACTTACACTACATTTATTCCCTACTATATAATGTACAAGATCAAGATATCATTTACTGATTCACTTTACCTTGTTAGATTTTTCAATAGTTCCTTCCGATTACTGCAAAGAGGGTTAACGTCTCCAGTCACCCTTTACTCACTAGACAAGACTAAACAAGATTTAGAAGGAGCACATCTGTTCTTATATGTGTATGTGCGTGTATGACTAGCACCTAACTGAAAGTTGCAAGTTTCCAAAGTCCAAAGTCTGACTTCCAAGTGTGCGTGTGCGTGTTTGTGTGTGTGTGTGTGTGTGAGATTAAGTGAGAAAGTTAGTGTGTGTCTGTGTTATAATCAGAATGTGAATTGTATCTCATTGCGAGGAGGGTTTGTCTTATCTCAAGGTTTTTCCTTCTCTTACACACACACGCACGCACACACACACACACACACACAAACATGCACACCCAGCATATGGCAGTGTGACCTGAAAGAGTTGTATTATGACAATTAAGTTGAGTTGCAGTCTCCTGACTCCACTAAAACATTACTTAACATTATTCATGTGAGTGGTCACATTCTGGGAACGTGCACACATTCTGAATCCATTTTATTTATGTAAGAGCATTTGACATGTGTTTGTGTTTACAAGTATTGAAGATAATACTCTGCATATGTGAGCGGTAATTATGAATTCTGTCACTGAAAAATACATTTCAGTGACTAATAAAAATAAGGGTTGTGAAGTTCTATAATGTGTCCATAATATTTTGTCCACCTCTTGTAATGGGCTTTAAATAGGGCACTTCCTACTCTGTGACACAATATACTACGTTGTGTGTGTGGTTTAAAAAAAACCCATATATATACAGTCTTATTGTTTCATTTTGTCACAACACAGGTGAAAACATGACTGTAAAATTAAAATATGAATAATGATGTGCTTGCTGACCTACTATCACAAGGTCAAGTGTGAGACACTTCAACTGAACGGTACTTATAGCATGATGACATGTGGAAAAGGCCATTTTTTTTGGATGTGGACACAGATCCAGATTCAGGAGTTTTATTTTATGTTGTATTTTGTTCCCTGAAAACAGTTAACCTTGTGAGATTGGAGGAGTACAGCGAATATTGACCCTGAGGGAAACTGGGTGGCCTTGGCGGAGGCTTGCTCACTGTGCTTTCTTTAGTTTATAAAAAGGGTTGTTTTGTTAATATTTTACCAACTTTATACAACTAAATGCATCTGGAATGATTAGTGTTAATGCGTATTTCAATTTTTCCGGCGGCGTTACTCCACTTAAGCGGAACTCTTGCAAAGTGACTGGAAGAGAGGACTCTTTTAAGAGAACACCAGCGACTTCCGGTTAAATTTATTTTGAATTTCGGGAAAGCTGCACCGTGAAATCGGCAGGTATTTATGCTAAAACTCACTTCAATTTTGAATAGCAAGTTATTATATGTCACTTTTTACACAGTACTATTAATAGATGTGACATTGTTTGTTTGTCGTTATATATGAAGACTTTAATTCCCAGGCGCGACCTTTACTTATCGTATAAAATACAAAAATACGAACATGAGACTAATGGACACATTACTGTTCTGATGTTTATCGCTTTGTTGCTCGACTAAATACGCTACATATATGCACCCCCTGGCCTGTACACGCTACAAACACACTTTCTGATAAAACTATGATTGTTGTCGTCCCTGTGTGACAGATATGTCCACGCTGTTCCCTTCTCTCTTCCCCCGGATAACTGAGACCCTGTGGTTCAACCTGGATCGACCCTGCGTGGACGAGACCGAGTTGCACCAGCAGGAACAGCAGCACCAAACCTGGGTAAATAAACAACAACAATATCCCTGGTGAAACATTCATATAGAAGATCATGGCATCAATCCAGTAAATAGCTTCCATGTCATGTCACCCACTGACTACAAACCTATTTACTCTATACTACTAGATACTAGAATGGTACAAGCATAGAGTATATAGAGTCTATATACTCTATGCTTGTACCATTCTAGTATCTAGTACAAATAGTTAAGACTGATAGACAGATGATACTGGACTGACTGATTATGTTTTTTGGGCAGCTGATTGGTATGTAACAGGTAAAAATGTCCGGTGGTGATATTACAGCCAACATGAAAACAAAACACACAAAAAAATGTGTTCTCAAAGTTGTGATATTTGTGACCAGAATATGTTCAAAGCTGGACATTTTATATTCTTATATATGACAGAATCAATCAGGCTCTCATGTCATGTTTGTTTTTCTTCTGTCAGTTGCAGAGCATTGCAGAAAAGGACAACAACTTGATGCCAATTGGGAAACCTATTTTTGAGGTACTGCATGTTCATAGTCTGTAACATGTATTGCATCAATGGCCTCCAGATCTCAATGTACAGCTCTAACAATTTACTCACTGTTGTAGTAAATAACTCCTGTTTACAACATTAATATGCACTAACAAAAGTAAAAGTTGGAAATTGTTGCACATCATGTCACAAGACCTACTCACTCCTGAGTGTATTTGCCTATTTAGATGCCCCTCAAATAAGCAGTCAGGGTTTTTTTTTTTCTCTTTTTACTGGGCTCAGGGAGGATATGAAGAGGAGGACGAGGAAGATGACGAGGATGAGGAGGACAGTGAGGAAGATTCTGAAGATGAAGAAGACATGCAGGACATGGATGAGATGAATGACTACAATGAGTCTCCTGATGATGGCGAGATCAACGAGGTGCTTTAATACATAATTTGTATAATCATTTTTAACATTAAGAGCACAGAATTCACTTAAATGACTTTGAGTATTGTTTTCTTTTAATTTCTCTCAACAGAGAAATAACAGTCCCTAATCTGGATCTGTTTGTGTCTGTCAGGTGGACATGGAGGGAGCAGAGCAAGACCAAGATCAATGGATGATTTGAGGCAAAAGACAATTTTAGTTTCCATCAAGCTCTCTGGTGCTGGATACCTGCTCGTAGAATATGACTGCTGCTCCTTGGAACATAATATTCAGATAGATGTTGAGTAAAAGTGTCCCCTGACAAGCAGCAGTCGCTGAAATGCTATGGATGTCATTGGACATAGGTGTGAGCTTCTCTTAAATAAGATTCTGTAAAATGAGCGCATGGCTGTACGGTATGGAAATGCCACTGTGTACATTTTTTGTGGCCAACTGTGGAGCTGGTAAATACATGTCACCTTTCAGGTGAGTCACAGCAGTTACACATTGTGTTTTACAGGAACTGTTTAAAAACACTCATAAACTGTTGTTTTATAGCTAGTCAGGTACACAACCACTCAGTGACATTATTCCATTGACCTGTCATTTCAGCTTTGACCGCATATCTTCAGTCATGTGTCACATTCCAACCTTCCAAACAGCTTATTGAGCACACACTGCAGTACAGTCAGCTAAATATTTTTTTTACTAATTAAGGACACTTACAAACCTTAACCACAAAGTCCAATTCTGTCTCACAGCTTATGGACTTTATAACAAGTAGAAATCATAGTGTTTTTGTGAACACTGCCGTAGTTCATTAACAGTGAAGAATTTCAATTGAAATACTAATACACACACAGCGGCCATCCAAGTTGTCTCATGTTTGTCTCAAAAAGTATTGTTTACAAGGCGTTGATTGTACTGAAAAAAGAGGCCTTGACTGTTTTTTTATTAAAGTAACTTATTTTCATGAAATTATGATTTGACTTTGTTTACTAGATTTTAGTTTCTCATTAATAATGGACACAAAGTGTAACATGGTATACTCGTGTGGAGTCTCATGAGATAGATTTTGTGTCGTAAAGTCGAAGATCTCTGTGCTGCTGTTGTCCATAGTTCATAGGTGAACATTTACTGTCAGGTGAGATTTTAACAGGTAATACATTTCCCAGTTAAACCAGTCCATGCAGTATGTTTTATGGATTTAGCAAAATTAACATTTATTTTTTTTTTTCCACTGATGTCATTTTTTTTTTTTTTAAATATTAAAAACTATTTTTTAACCCAGGAGAGGGCGCTGGCAGTGAGCAGAGTTTTTTTTATTGATTTATTTAACTAGTCTGGAAAATAGATGCTCCAGTTTTTCATGATAATGCATAATTTTTAAGAAAGGATTTACACGTATCCCTACCATCCTGTTTATTTAAAATTGTTTTAACACAGGGTTTACAATCATTACTTCATTCCTTTCCTCTACAAAATGTGTAACAGTCTAACAGTGTGGTATTTCTGTTTGGATGATCTATTTGATTCCCTGGTACACCAGCTCGGCCATCCCATCCCTGATGCCTTTGCTGTACTCCAGTGTAGCCCGGTGGATTTTCCACTCATATAAGCCGCTTTTACGAATGTGTCTGAGGAACTTTGGAGCTCCAGGAAACAGCACGTTGTCCGCCACTATCATAGAACCTTTACCCAGCAGACCAGAGCCCTCCAGCATCTGCAACACACACAGAGGCACAACCATGAGGACGTTGACCAGGTATGCAAAGGAACACAGCAATAACTCCCTGTATTGGTTAAGTGTAGTTTATATAAATAAAGATGAAAGTAGAGCTGGACCCACTTTAGTGTAAGTCAAATGCAGACATATACATCACTTTATTATCAAATTGTTTTTTTTTTCCAACACTTTCAGAAACATTTTCAAACATTCAGAATTGTATAAAAATGTATTGAAAAATGAAATCATGTGTATGTGTTTCACATATTTTGCTCTGGCTTTGTGTAGATGCAGGTGGTTCACACACACACACACACACACTAGCTCAAGCCAAACTCTTCCAGTCATACTTCTGACAGACAGGACGGTAAACTATGAGACAAGATTTCCCTACATACGTTAACAATCGTTCTAATGATCTATTATGGTTACCTGCAGATCAGGGCAGTAGCACTTCTTCCAGTGGTCCATGAAGACAAAATCCAGTCTTTCCAAACCGTAGTCTGACCGCAGTTTAGGGATCACCTCATCAGATGGATTCACAATGAGCTCCACCTTAAGAATATACGTGTGTTTATCTCAGTGATATGGTCATTTCTATATCCAATAGATGAAATGAAAGGGTTCCAAATTGTTGATAAATTTTGTGAATTGTTTAAATATTTCTGCTGCCTCACTGTGTCATCATCAAACCCTGCCAGGCGGATGATTTTCTCTGCTATGGCAGCGTTCCTCTGGTCCATCTCGACACTGTAGAGCCTGGCACCAACGGGCAGATTACGGGCTATTCGCACTGTGCTATAGCCACAGTGGGCACCCAGTTCCAGCACGGTCAAGGGACTCTGCTCTATCAGCTGCCGGTCCAGGATCTTCCCTAACAACAAGGGGGTCAGACACAAAAACACACATACTGTGCATCAAAATGAATTGAGGGATAGAGAGAACTTTGTATTCTATTAATGGTCTCATTACCTTTTTTAGGTCCAATGTTGCTGATGAACTCCACCTTGCTGCACCAAACATCAAAGGCTTCCAAGATGCTGTCAGGGTCTCCAGGTGTAGCGTGAGTGAGAACATACTGGAAGGCGCGTTCCTCTCGACTCAGACCAGTGACACAGTCCCTCCACGTCCTGATCAGGATGGCCCGATAGAACAGCACAAAGTAGTAACGGTATCTGATGAGCAGTGTCAGCAGGAGTGGGAGAAAGGCCAAGGCAATAGCAGGAGACACCATCCTTACTCATACAGAGAGAAACACATACAAAACACACACAGAACTGTTACCATCAGGTTGATAACACAGATCTGCAAAAATAAACACATCCAGCCTAAAAAACTACTTCTTCCCTATAGCCATAAGAACGTTGAATGCTTGCATCTTTCACTGTATTTCTAAACAGTTCAACTTGAGCTGTCCCTCATATGCTCATTTCTAATACTGTCGATCCTGGTCACTCCCAAAGATTCTTCAACTCTGACACCTTTTAGACAGTGCCACTGATCTGATCCCTGATGTAACCCCACCTTCACCATGAACCCATCTGTCACTCCAATCGCACACCTCACCACTGTCTCACTGTCGTCGCAAACATCTCTGCCACTCCTGAATTCCTCATATAATACCAGAGATAATCTCTTGATGATCACCCGCTGATAAGTTTTCTCTAGATCGACAAAGACACAGTGCAACTCCTTCTGATCTTCTCTATACATCTCCATCAAAGCAAAAATCACATTTGTGGTATACTCTTTCCTACAATGACAAAAAAGCATATCCTGTTATATTCTATTTCTGTCAATATGTATAATGATGACTTTATATTCAAAAGGAGATAAAAGTAATATGATTTGGCACCAAAATATTTGATAGGATAAAATATCTAGGAATTGGTTAAAAATCTAATTAATAAGCAAAGATATAACAAAATATACATCAATGTAATATACGATAGATTAGAATATATTAGACAAACAATACTAACTAGACATGAGATAACTCTCCATTTCTTTAGTGGCTTCTATTGCCTCAGGTGAATGAAGATTCCACAGGTTTTCTGCTACATAGAACATATGCTGCATCAAATGATACGTTTCTCTTGCTGCTACTTGACAAACGGACTAACTCACCTGCTTTGTAAAATGTTTGATGGAAGCGGAGAAGCTGCACCGAGGACAACCAAGATGAAGGTGTCACTTCAGTTGAGATGAGGGCAGAAAGACAAAGGTGAGTGTGTGTGTTTGTGCCTGCGAGAAGGTCAGAGGACTGGGTGTATAAATAATTGATGTGTCACGTGCATGAATGTCCTGAAATTATTTCCAATCAAATGCTATTAGAGCTGGTGTCAGTGTTCACTCTTTAACATCGTTTTTTTTGTCATTTCTAGGTAAGACACACCGCTTCCAATCCAGGTAAAAGAGCAACACAGAAAATAAAAACGAGCAGAGACTGTGAAACAGGAGAGAAAGGCAGTGAGAAACAGATATTTGATATATCAAGTTAACAGGTGTGTGGCTGTATGGCGTCCAGTTTCACTGAGTCATGATAGAAAGAAAACTACAAATGCAATAAAAAGTTAATTAATGGAATATTGTCTAATATAACCCAATACAATATAAGAGTTTTTGTACATCCAAGCTTATTTAATTAAGTAAAATCAAACCACATGTGTAAAACCTGCAGTGGAAGGTATGGTAACTAAATATTGTGGATTGCAAATTTAAAAACTTCCTGTTTTTTTCCAGTGCTTCTTTTTTGAGGTGGTTTTAGATTAAAGCATCCTTAATCACACCATTGTGTTTTCACTCATCACACTAATAAAAGCTGCAGTCCATTGAATGTATCAAAATTAGAACGCCATTACAAGACAGGTAGTACAGAATAGGAGATTTTATCATTACAGAAATTACATTGGTTCGTCCTAAATATGCAAAAATAGAAAATATGATGGAGTCCGTCTAATACCAAAACCATTTAGTTTCTTCCCTATACACAAATGTACACAAAAATACAATAAAAATCACATTAAAATTGCATGCTCTGTGTAGATGTAACATTTGTTGAAATGCAATTGAGAGATTTTTAGAACTACAGTGAAGTAAACAAAGGTAAACAAAACTCTGAAATTGTCAGTTTGATAAAAAAATTATGCTCTCTTATTCTCTGAGGGAACACTGACATGGCAAATAACACAACATATACAGCGACATATGTATGTATTGCGTATTTAGCTCTGCAGTTTTGATCTGGTGCTTTGTTCTGATATTTAGCATTTGTAATCAACATTAATGCATAAAGAAAGAGGCCAGTATATAGATTTACAGATGTGCAGTTACACATAACTCACATTTAAACTCTGAATTGTCTCTACTCAAGTGATTTATTCAGATCTATCTCCCGATGTGCTCTTTGGTAAATATTAGTGTACAAGGTGTTGACGTTGCTTTTGGCAACACACAGTTACAAGACCCCACACCACTGTCAATGAGGAAGGACTGCAGTGGGTAACTGCATGTCTACAGCTCTGTACAAGGCTGTCTAAGGAGAGATCTGATGAACTTCTTCAGTTCTTTGTCCTCTCGGGTCCACCTCACCAGCCGAGTCAACACCAGCCTTCCCTCTTCAGCCTGAGCCAGAGCCAGGTACCATCCACCCTGAAACCCAATCCTCTCCTTCCCTCCTTTAGCTTGTCCTCCATCCATCTCTTCCTCCTCGAGCCCCCCGTCTTTGTTTTCAACTGCAGAATCTAAACCAGGACAAGTACAGATTGCTCCTTCTTGCAACCACAAAGCACTGTGTGCCATCGCACCTCCGATCCCTTCGGCCCTCTCGGCACCTCCCCCAGCCCACCTCAGGATGCGGCTGCGGGCCGTAGGCACCAGCTGACGGTCCCCTCCCACTGTCGACACACTGCCCAGACGCATCTTAAATGCTGTGATAAAGTCGACAGGAGACAAAGATATATGGTGTCATTTCACACACACACACACAACACACACTGTAAAACAGCGTGATTAGTGTGTACTCTGGGTTTTATTTTGTAATCTATGTGTTTTTAACCTCACCATAAGGACTGTGGCAGAAGCTTTCCTGGATGTCAGTCTCTCCTTCGGCAGACAGGCTGCAGGCATCACAAATAATGCTCCCTGAGGAATGGAGGAGCGAGAGAGAGAGATTAGATGTATGATGAGAGTGGCTGAAAAAAACACAGAACTGCAGCCTTTGTGCAGAAAGTCCAGGATCAATACATGCAAAACAACTTTGATAAAACATGACTCTTTTATTTATTAGAGTAGTGCATCCATATACAGAACATACATGATTTGTATGATAGAACAAAATCAGAGCACAATTAAAAAATAAATGTGTTCTGGTGAAGAAATGATTTAATGGGAACACTTTTCATAGAATAAAAGATCAACAAGAAATATCAACAACATGTTGATATTTCTTGTTACTTCTCTGCAGAGATAAGTGCTCATACCATCATTAGTATAAGTTTTTCATTTATTGGTGCTGTGTAAGTCTGGAGATTGTTATTGTTATTGTTATTTAAATGAAAAGTGCAAAATTCAGAGTGGAGATTAACATCTGAAATTAACAAAGCACTAAAGAAATAAGCAAATAAGCTCAATTCAGCTTTTTACAATACACTTTTAAAGTGTAAAAGTGGCCTTGTACACATAGCTGCATCTATCTAAAACCAATGAACTTGTCTATATTTCACTGAACAACAAACACAATAAAACGGATTCATTTTTATCGATTAATAATCAATACATTTGTTTATCATAGGTCAAGAGCTACTGACCCTTCAGTGCCTCCTCGTGCTTCACCTCCTCCGCCGTTAGCCCCTCCTGCTCTCCGGTTGCCGGGATACAGAGCTCGGTCCCGCGCGGGAACCGGCTGCAGTTAAACATCTCGGGCCACGGGAATCCAAACGCGCTCATCACAGGCACGCACCCGTCCCGCACAGCCTCGCAAAGGCTCCTGCAGGGGCTGAGCGGCCCGCTGAGCTCCGGCAAACACACCGGAGCGAACAGCGAGCACAGGAACTTTTTGGTATCCCGGTGGCAGAGTTTGGAGATGAGCGGCAGCCAGGCCGCCGACTGCTGCTGAGCCTCCCGCAGAGAGTCGTGGCCCAGCAGGTTCGGAATCCGCATGAGCTTGTAGCCGATCCCGTGGCACAGAGACAAAGTGCTGGGGATTGGTTTACACACCGAGCGGACCGAAGAGCTGAACCCGAGCGATGGCGGGCCGAGCTGAACAGGAACCACGGAGTCAGAGGCACAGGAAGCTCCGAGCAGCACAACAAAGCTGAGCAGCAGAGAAACACGCATTGTTGCTTTTGCAAGAACGATTAAACACACACACACACACACATTCAAAAGTGAAGTGAGGTGAAGTCTGCTGCTGCACCTCTGCTCTGTCTGGACTTGACCGGCCTGAAGGAGTGTAAACAAAGAGGTGTGTGGAGGAAACGGGGGGTAAATGAGAGGCCAGGCGCCTCCCAGTCATCATTATCCTCCCACCGCATCAGACTGGCGTCTACCTTCACACTCATGTGTCAGCATGGCAAACGTTTTAACATTTAAAAGCCAGTCTGTGTTACCTCATATTTGTATTACAAGTACCAGCAATTAATTTCTTCCCTGTGAATAAATGAAAAATTAAGATATCCATGTCTCAAATTATAACCATCAAAACCTCCCCTGCTTAGAACAAATGACATCACCTTTTCTGTTCAGATGCATGGGGGTTATAATTTTGGATATCTTTAATTGTACAGTTTGCACAAAGTAAATTGTGTCTAACTAAACTCGTGACTGTCCATAATTATTAGTGGTCACAATTTATTTGTAATTCAAACAGGAATTTGGAATTTCTGGATAGTCTTACATTAGCTGCTGATATCCACATTTTACTTTGCGGATGTTGACAAGTGAATTAAAGATATCTTTAATGAGACATGACATAAATTAAGTTGTCCTAGGATGATGTAAGTTTTGGATAGCTTTACTATAACTATAGGATTAATTAAATTAGAGATATATATTCAGATGGGCTGGAGGGTCGGTGAGCTTGTGCTCTCTGTGTGTGTGGCCCTGCGATGGACTGGTGAACTGTCCAGGGTGTTCCCTGCCTATCGCCCTATATAGCTGAGATTGGCACAGCACCCCCCGCGACCCTCTGGTGGAGGATAAAGCGGTAGATGATGGACGGATATATATCCAGACGTACATGTTAAAAGGTGTCAGCAGGACAGGGGGGAAGTTTTGGTCTGCTATGCACATGTCATCATTTTTTTTTTTATGCCAAAAACTCATATGACATAACAAAATAAAGGAATATATTTTTTAAGTACTCCGGACTACTTTCTGGAGTTTGTTTTGTTTGAGTGATCAAATATGAAGTGCCCCCATAGACTACACAGGAGAGTTTGACAACCTTTTTGTTGTGTCATGCACTAAAATGTGCTGACTGACAACAAGACACTACAATACAAAACATAAAGAAAGTGTTTAATGCAAAATTAACAAAAACTAGTTATTACTTGATCAGGGAATGAAGTCTGGAATCATCAGACAAGGTGAAACCAAAACTTTGCAAGCATGATGACAACATTTGAAGTGGTAATTAATTTTATGCTCTGTAAGTTTTCAATTTCGCCCTATGTCAGCTGAGAGCACTGCACCCCCGCGACCCTCATGTGGAGGATAAAGCGGTAGACGATGGATAATTTTGACTATATGTAAAACAGAAATTTTTCAAGAGGGATAAAAGAATCAAACTTTTGATTTATGCGCGTGTTATTTAGTCAATCTAAGAAATTTGGCGGCCCCAAGAATATCTCCCACAACCCATATGTCTTGACCCACTCTCTGGGAAATGGCTGACCGAAACTGTTGAGTTGCATTAAGTATACTTGTGTTTGACAGAAATAAATACAGAAATATGAAGGTTGTAGGATTTCTTTAGCCAATGGAACGCAAATATTGTTAAATAAACATTAACCGTCAGAATACTGGAAAGAAAGTGTTACTGTAGCTCACGCATGGATTGTTGGGAAAGACATGTGTGCTGTACCCTGTCATCACACTCAGCCAGAGGGTGTCAGAGACCCTTTCATCTTTGCCAAAGGAGACATTTGCACCTACAAGCCCCTTCTTGCTTCTTTCTCCTGCGGCTGTGACATTTCTTTTTTTTTATTTTATTTTGATCAGTCATAGAATCTAGTACAAACTCAGACAGCCTGCATATGATAAAGTACTTAAAATGCTCCCTTTGTGTAAAGGGGTGTAAATCAATGGCTGCACTTCTAGTAGTATAAACACAGCTGTAATAGTACTATATCGTACTTACTTATACTCCTATAAATCCTACTCACTGGTCCTTCAAGAGTACATGCAGCATGTTATCAAATAGTTTTGAAAAAGGATATGTTGTATGTGTATATGTCTTTTCATCCAAATATAACCATTATCATTCACAATGGTGGATCTGTTTTATTATCAGTCTTACAGTCTCACAGAGTTGAAGAGTCAACATTTTTTCTTTGGAGCTGAGGATCAATCCAAAATGTAAAATATATGTAGCGATTACATTTTTCCAGCTCCGACCAAAAGCATAAAGACACAGTAGTGTGTGTAAAAAAAATAATATTTTAACATGTTAAAGAAACTTAGACATCTTTAGATATATTTAAATATCTAAATAGTGTTGAGTCTAAGTTATTTGGACATAGCTTGGAGTTAAAGATTGCTCAGTTTCTGCACATTTACACATCTGTTCAAGTCCATAGTCATTAAACTGATTTACTTGTTTAATTCAAGTTTAACACACTTAGTGCTTCACTTAGAATATGAAAGTGTAAATGAATATTAGAATATGTTTGTGGTTTCAAACAAAAGTGACACTGGTTTGGTGTAAATAACATAACTATAATAATAGCAGTGTTACATTTGTATCAATAATAATAGCAACGGCTACTCCGAGTTGGTGAGAGGGGGCCCCTTCAAATCAAATTCTGCTTAGGGCCCCATAAAGGCTTGGGCCAGTACTGCATTTATATTTATTTAAAACTGATGATAAACATTGTACATTAACATACCAATTACTTGAACATTGATTCACAAACTGAACAAATACAAGCAGTGGCGTGACACTGGGTATTATATATATATGTATAACCTATGTATGGTTAGGGTGTACCCCGCCTATCACCCTATATAGCTGAGATTGGCACAGCACCCCCCGCGACCCTCTGTGGAGGATAAAGCTGTCGATGATGGATGGATGGATATTGCTGTTTATTGCTGTATATAGTAAAACGAAACTAAATGTGCTCTGTTCATTGCTTCTGTTGCTTTGTTGTACAACAAGGTCCGACAGTTTTATTTAACTCTAAAATATTTATGTAATCATGTATTTTTTTGTTTTGTTTTTTTTGGAACGTACGGTCGCACGACTGCGTTGTCTTCCGTCACTTGACGTAGGCTACGCACTTGACGTACTTGGCCGCCTCTCGAACGCCGGAAGTAGTCGCTGGGTTGATGCACTAGCTCTGCTGTCATGTGATTGCTCGTCTGCTGTTGACAGCGGCTGCTTCCTCTCGGATGAAGCTGAAATAAGTCCGCGTAGAAAAGGAAAGTTTTATGTTTTTCGTGGAGGAGGAAACACGGCTCGTTTGTGACGGAGACCAGGGAAGCTGCGGTTGTGTAGCTTCGACCATCGGACGCTGCCATGGGTTGCTGTTGCAGCAACGAGGGCGAGCCCACAGAGGTAGCTGTTAGCTCCTGATGGCTAAAATTGTCTAGATAAATACCAGACAGGTTTTAAAAAACAAAACAAAAAACACAACCTATGTGTTATACTTTATTCATTGAATGTGTTTCACACATGAAATAGTGTTTTAGGAAAACGGTATCGACGTTCACATGGTGTTGTTGTTTGGTAGTTTTAAGTTACATTAGCCTATATTGACCAGCTCTAGCTAACTAGCCTTAGCCTTCGGGTAAGGCCTGGTCCAAAGCTGACTGTGTCTACTTGATCCGTAGATAATAAATGATCATAATTTACATGTATATACATCTGTATGTTCACGAAAAAATCGTACATGTTGCACTTTATGTACAGTTCAGCAAAACATGGTAATGAGGCTAAACCTTGGAAACGGATAGTTTCAAAACAATATAGAAAGCATTGAGTTACTAGTAATCTAAAAGATACTTAGTTGTGACATTAGGAGGCATGGTGACAAATGGAATGTCTGATGTCCCTGGCACCACCTTGTATTTTCTCTCAAGATTCTAAGCTATTTTTAGTTTACGGAAATTAGTCAGTTGCTAAAAAGTTTTCCTCATGCCACTTGTCTTCTCTTCACTATAGCAAAAGGAGTACAGGATTACAGGAACAATAACTCATTTTAAGATGAATACCAGATAACCTCAGCTAGAATATTTTTATGTATTTTAATTAAATCAGTGTGATCTAATGAAGAAGGAATAGTTGTAGCTGTATTCAGATGTACTGTAGTTCAGTATACATACAGCTTAGAGAATGAGTAACTTGGTTTAGGACACTTGGACCCTGTTAAGACATGGTATTTACCGCCATCCTGAAATATTCGATAACAAGTGGATGATCACAATTCTTTTGCAGATGTTACAAAAATGTATCCTCAAGATGCATTAATGTACAGCGGCTGTCCTCTGACCTGGTTTCTCACAGCAAACATTATTTACAGCAGTGTCTGTGGTGACACTAATAGCCACATATTTTCTTTCTAATTGTTTAGATTGTATTTCATGTTTCGGCTGTGTCAGCAGTGCTTTGATTTACTCAGCTCCTCGTGACAATTGTCACAGACACACCAAAACTCTGTCACAACGACAGCAGACATATCTGGACTGTCAAACTCTCAGGTCTTATCTCACATCTCTCAGATGTTAATACCAAGTCTTAATGGGTTGTTAGATGTCTATTTTTTTTAGAGGAAGGAATGAGTTCAACTAGAAATTAAAATTTCATAGGATGCAATTATTCAATTATTTAATATATAAACCTCAGGTTTTGTGATTAATGATAAAAAAGTTAATAGATTTGAATTATATTAATGGTATTCCTTTTCATTGTATTTGATAGTTTCACTGTAACTACAGCATAATGTGTGAAAATGTTATGAGCAGTAACAGTCCTCATTTTATTGTATATTTGTATTCTCACTAACCTGTTTGCTGATTCTCAATGTAAGCCGCTGATCCCCCACACCATACCACACCCCAACCCCGTCAGCAAACCCCCGAATGGGACCGACTGGATCACTACCAACGTCCCCTCAGCACGGACAGATGAACAGGCCCTCCTCACATCTATCCTCCACAAGACAGCACAGTAAGGCACTTGTGCAACCACAGATGGGTCAGATTCATATGTTCTGTGACTGTAATGCAGTAAATTTACTCCTTTAATAAACATGCTGTTATTTTCTTCTCGTCAGAAACATCATAGATGTCTCAGCAGCTGACTCTGTCATGATGGAGCAGCATGAATACATGGACAAAGCTCGGCAATACAGGTACGTGTGTGTATAGTTATAGTAGTTGTTGGGGGAGGATGTTGCACTTCTGCAGTTTTTTTGTTTTGCTTTCTGTGTGTGGGACTCAGAATTTCGTATCGTCATGACATGAATGTGAAAGTGTCCTTAAAGTTGTTTGCTTTTTAAATCATGGCTTAAAATTACAGAGCTTAAGTTTGTACTGTGAGCCACCAATAATGCTTTTAGGAATAGCGTGTAATTTCAGTTGCATCTCATTAAATGAAGGACTGTGCAATTTAAACTAATAAGATGTTTCGGTATTAAAGTGTACAGGTTGGTATGTAAATCTGTTGCAGATAGGAAGTGTGAAATTGTGTAATTTTTTCAATCCAACAGTTGAAATGATGCAACAGAAAAATGCTGTACTTTAAACTTTTCCTCTAGTGTTACAATAAACATCCAATGTAGTGACACCTAGTGGCAGTCGTTACACATACGAAAACATTAGTCCAAAGCAGGGTTTCTCACTCCTGGTCCTGGAGAGCCACTGTCCTGCATGTTTTAGGTGTTGCCCTGCTCCAACACACCTGATTCAAATAAATGGGTCGTTATCAGGCTTCAGCAGAGCTTACTGAAGAGCTGACCATTGGAATCAGGTGTGTTTGAGCAGGGAAACATCTAAAACATGCAGGACAGTGGCTCTCCAGGACCAGTCGTCGAAAAACCCTGGTCCAGAGTAATCTAGGAGTTGGAAGAGATACAGTGATTTGTTCTGGGCCAACTGTGTTTAATTTCGAAACTGCACTCTAGTTTGTGTCAATGCAACAGCCCCAGTAAACTTCTGCTTTTTAATTTTGTTTTCAGTACAAAGCTGGCAGTGTTGAGCAACAGTGTGTCTCAGAAGAAAGCTCTCATTCTACCCTCCCTCACTAGTCAGCCCCACCAAGTGCTTGCGAGTGACCTGGTGCCATATTCAGATGTTCAGCAGGTAATCATACTCTTTGCATGTATGGAGGATATTTTGGCATCTTTCCAGGGCCTGTTGTGTTGCTTTTTTATGTGTGTTACTTCCTCGTTGGCTGCATTAATCATCCGAGACATATTTCTTTGGAAAGGGTATGCAACACTTGGAGCTGTGTGGTATTTCCCTGTGTGTGGGTGTGACCAAATGTGTGTCCTAAAATAGATCTTAGTGACATCTAATGCTTTTCTGTTACTGACTGTATTTGTTTGTCTAATATTTAATTGATGTGATGTGAGATTATGAAATTAAGTTAGTTTGCACTCTTCTCTTAATCTCTGTTCGTCTCCTTTTTCCCCACAGGTGGCCAAGATAGCAGCTTACGCTTACAGTGCAATCTCTCAAATCAAAGTGGATGCTAAAGAAGAACTGGTGGTGCAGTTTGCCATTCCTTGATTCTGAATCTGGCCTGCATATTACTCCTTCCATCCCGCTCGCTCTGTGTCACTCCTGCACCCTCACCCTTTTTATTAAAGCATCTCTGTCCTTCTGCTTTTCTTTTTTAGCAACACCTCTAACAAAGACAGACACGATGTTAGGATTGCACACTATGGCTATCCATTACTGTATTTAATTATGGCTCAATGACATTGTGTGTAATGGAAGAAGGTCCACTGTAGACAGGCAACTGGGGTGTGATCTCATATTTACAACAAGGCCTCTTCAGTATGTTTATGTGTGGATCCAAGGCTTTGTCGGAACCAGCTGCAGACAAATCATCGTTCATCCTTCTTGCTGATCTCTTTAATGTTTTTAAACAACTGTCTGGGTGTCTTTATTTTGTTAGTTTTTCTGGCCTGTACTAAGGCAAGCAAAGCTAGCTGTACACCCCTGACTGTTATCCAGAGGCATGGAAGAATGTACTGTGTATCTACCTGGACAGAGCTGCTGGATGTTTGGCACAAAACATTGGCTATAGCTGTCTATACTAATATACAGTCTGAAATAGAACAAGATAAATGATTTATCTCTGTGGTGTCTAACGATGGAGTGCACAGAAAGAAATATATATGTACATCTGAGCCAAAGCACTTTCTGTTAAGGTCAAGATGTCATTTAAAATTAGCAGGTCATAATGGTATAGTCCTGCTGTATCTGCTTATCAAACATCCCACAGAAATCTGGTGTCGTTCTGCATCAACATGAAAGTGTAAACAAAACTTGGTAAATTGTAATACAGTGTATAATCTGTTAAGTGGCCTGTCCATGGCTGGTATTCTGTGGTGGGTGAGGATGTAAACACAAGCAGGGTGAGTGCCAACAAGGCCCATTAATCAAACGGGATCAGGAACGGATTGAGATTTTCTCTGTTTAAGTTTTTACAAAGAATTAGTCCTCTGCTGTTTTCTAATTAAAAAAAATAATTTGGCAAAGTTGGTCAAAGACCTACACATATCTAACAGCAGCAGAAGCATACAGAGATAAAGTGCGTGTGTGTGTAAGGCGGGGTGGGGGCTGCAGGGAGAGATGGTATGTTTTCTTGCCTTCTTTGTACAGAATTCTTTCGTTGAATATAATAACAGAAGTTGAGCATGTACAAAGTTCCTCTTTTTGTAGAGAGTTAATGGTCAGGATTGGCTGAGGTCTTGTGGTCATTAAAATTTTTTTATGTAACACAAGAACACTTAAAGCCTGCAGAGCTTTTTGCTGCCGATTGAGTTGTTCCTATTAATAAACTAACCATTGTAGCAGTGCGGGGGAGCTTTAACAATCTATGTGTCACAGCAGATAAAATGATCCAAAATCTTTCCCTGATTATTTATTTGTGTTTTTAATGGTTTTTGCTCATGACTGTACGTGTGGGCAGAGAGCATGGTGAGCCGCTCTTAAGCCTCTAAAGGGATGATCTGCAAGGCTGTGACTATTTCAACCATGCAATTAATTTGAGATTTTTTTTTGTTTTGCAAGGGGTTCATCACATTGTTCTTTCTTTTTTTTTCAGTTTTGTCACTCAAATGTGTAATACTACCTGAAATATGTTTATAATATCTTAGGTTAGTACCAACAATATTTTGTTTTTTGTTTTGTTTTAAGTTTGGGGGGTTAATTCAATAAAGACTTTCAACATGAACACCTGTAATATTTTTCTGTATGAAAATCCGCACAGTACAGTTATTCACAGTCATAGACAATAATAACTGGTGTTTTTCATTGTGTCATGATAAGGTTCATGTGTCTGTAGAGTGCGAGCTAATATTTTTAATGTAGTTGCTTATTTCATCCTAAAACGGAAATATTTAGGATCACCTACTGTTTACTATCAGTAACTAGGTTTATATGCAAAGCCCCATTCCAAGTCTGCACTACAGTAAATATTCATGTCTCCAAATATAAATATAAAAAAACATTTTAAAGGTCATACTCCGCATGAGTGGTAAACAGATGAAGACACAGATTATATGTACAAATCAGATAATAAATGTGATGTTGAATTTGTTTTTACTGCACTATTTTTAATGTAAACATGATTCATATGATGTTGTACATAATAAGAAGAGAATACTGTCAATGTAAACATAGTCACTGATTCTTCTGGATAGATCAAATGCGGACTTCTTTTTGGACTAAGGTGTATTTCAGCAGATAAACACCATATAGAAATACATGCGAAATATTCAGTTTTTCAGTGGTCAATGAAGGACACAGGTCATTTGAATGAGACTATTATTTCAACACACCACAAGATGCAGATGAGCCAGCAGTCACTGTAGTGTGTCGAGGCTGTTTCTCCTGTGGTTGTTGTTGTGATACCAGATGTTTGCCATGACTCTCTCTTGCTGTGTCACAGCACTGAAGTCCATTGTCTTTAACCGAGGAAGAGCAGAAATCACACGTTTCCTGAACACAGAAACACATACACATTCACACATGTGCATAGGGTAGAATGTAATTTGAGCTTGACCTGCTATTTAACCTACCTTGCCACAATATTAGAGCCTCATTCTGCACATTATTATTTACTTTATTACTATTGTTATTATACAATGAACTTGTTATATTCTTATAAAGCATCAAAACAATTTATGTGAAACAGTATTTCATTCAGACAAATGAAACCTGTAAGATTTGTTGGCCTCTATGGCATTTCCGTGTAGAGTGATGGTGTGTAGATATGGCAACACTCCCAATTTGTCCACCTCTGACAGAATAAAAATGCTGTTACCATGAAGATACAACACACGAAGCTCGTGCAGCTCACACAGAACCTGGAACAAAAACACAAGTAAATTTGTCCATACTGCATATGTGTAAACATTACATTTTCTAAATATTCAGCAAACAACATTTTTTGTTTTACTACACAAGAACTCACATGGTCAATGTGTGTGATTTTGTTGAATGAAAGGTCGAGCCAGGCGAGCTGTGAAGGCTCAGCCAAGAAGTGGTTGATGGTCATCTGGAGTTTATCAAGGTCAACAATGTTGTTGTTATTGAGACGCAGGGAGTGACTGTTGTATTTCATCTCTGAATTTCTCTTTAAAGGCCGCAGGCCTCTCGTGGGTTCTACTGACCAGGCATCTGACACCAGAGTGAATAATCAGTGCAGTTCAATGGATTTTTATTCAGAAAAAATAAAATAAAATTATGAAGTAAATAATGTTTGAATGATTATTTGATCAAAAACTACAATATAATATACATTTCATTATTCAACAATTATTTGGACTTTTGAATGTATGATTAGTACAATGTATGCAGTACACTGAAATATGCAGCCAATACAGTAAAGAAGAATGAAGAATGTGATAGACATATTGTACCACCTGTCAAATTGCTGATATGTTTAAAAGATAAATCCACTGGAGCGCCATTCATTTTCACACCTGTAGAATTGTCACTCGCCTATAGGAGGACAGTGCCGTCATGAGAAATTCAACTTGAGCCAACAAATGACAATTTTCATTTTAAAAACAACAAAAACACTACAGCAGCCTGCATAAGCTCAAAGCTATAGTTATAAATAACTTTATGTTTATACATACATATATATGTATATATAAAGTCTAGTCAGGTACCTAGTCAGGTAAAGATCATACAACTATCACAATAACAATCGTTATTGCCATGATATAATTCATTCACTGATATGATGCACTTACCCACAATGTAAGGCAACAATAACACCTACACGTTGGGTTGCTTCAATTATGTATAAAACCTACCGAAGTTACCTGTCTGTCCAGCAGGAGAAAACAACCTGTTTCCAAGGAAACGGACAGGTAGACCTACGTCATTGGGTTCGTGGTTTAACTCGATTACATTTACGAATGCCCTTGAATTACAACATCAGCATTAACGTTTGCTGAGTCAAATTAGTCGACGTTATAAACACGGAGTTTATAATCAAAATAAACTGTATTTCTGGTTTGTTAGAAATCCAATTGATTTTTAATCGGCGTATGCCGACAGTCATCCAGGTTGGCGGAGTCAGCAGTCAGTACTCTTCCTAAAACGGGACTAACTCGAGTCTGGTCAACTAAAATATGATTAGTAAGACAAATTCAAATGATGTAAACGTATGATAAAAACAATTGTAAAGCCAAAAGAAGATAGGACTATGTGACTGAACTTTTATTTCCCCGCACATCTTCCTCGCTCCGCACAACACGGCGTAATTATCAAATGCACTCCCTGGGTGCGTCCCAGCCTTCTTGTCCAATCACATTCACTTGTTTTGTGACGCGTAGATAAGTTAGCTCGGATTGGCTGGTTCAATCTTTACCGTCTTTTGAATGCTGGCAGAGGCGTTATCGAGAGAGACTTATTTATTTTACAGCTGTTGCATCGTGTGGTCGCATGGATCGATAGCAGCTCTCTACAGAACAGTTTTGGTCTTTTAAGGTGAGTCAACGTCGATTTAAACATACGCTAACGCGTCGCCAATTCCTATGTTGAGTTGCTAGTTTGTTTAGACTTTGCTTGTCTTCTCCAGGTTGAAATCCCTTTGAGATAAAGGGTCAGCCACGATGACGATTAACTTGGGTGTAAAGGCTCTTCTCGGCTGGGTAAGTAAACTGTTACTTAAAGAAAGTATGTCAGCTCCAGCAAGACTATGTTAGAGATTTACAAGTGTATGGATTTGTGTTTTTACACTATCGACAGGTCAACAGCATTAAAGTGTCCGATCGAGAAGTGGCTGTCGATGATTTACAAGATGGGATCGTCTTTCAGAAAGTTATTTACATGCTGTAAGTTCAAGCAGTGTTTTAAAATGCTTGGATTTTGTTAACAAGTGAAAGGTCATTGGATGTTAGCCAGCGTGTAGTTTCAATTTAAGCATGCTTCTTTGTCCTTGTTTGGCTGGTTCTTGAATGTGAAAAGCTAGCCATTCCCTGGAGTACTCCCTTTTTACTCTTCTGTTTATGTTATCCCAGGAAAAAGGAAACCAATCCCTGTTTCTATCATTCCACTGAGGATCGCTTCAATCTTATTGGAGACTTTGTGAAAAGTGAGTCTATTTACATCATTTAATACCTAGGTCCATCCAAACAGCCTTTTATTTAGTTTTTTAACTAAATAAAACATAACTATGTAAATAAAAATGGAGGTAAACTTATGCATAGCATATTTTAGATGGTTGTTTTTTATTGTTTTAAACATTGGTTTTTCATTTACAATTTGGTCCTGCTTGCTGTTTATTGTTTTGTTAATATTTATCGTTGTATTTGTTTCATTTGACTTCTTTTTTGCTCAGTGATATGTCAATTTCCAAAACTAAGCAATGTTTACAAATCTTTGCCTTGTTGCTTACTGAAATAAGTTGATATGAATTCCCCAGTTTTTTTTTGTCTGAGTTAAACTGGTGTTGTCACACCCAACATCAGCAGTGATTTTGAGCGTGGTGACATCTGGGTGTGGAGAAAGCATTAAAGTTACTCTAGTGTCGGCAAACAAGGGTTGATTCATTTTGTTATCTTCTTTTTATCAGGAGACTGCAGATTGAGTGAAGCTAAAGGTACTTCAATATCTTGGGGCAACATAAGAGATGGCACCAACCTAACAGTAGAAGTTGCAAAGGTACAGACAAGGCAAATAAGAATATACAAATAAGAAAGTAATACAAAAAAAGCATATTTTGACTTTCTCATTGTTTGTGATCTACTAGGTTCTTCTGTTGCTCATATATTATGACATGATGAATGACCGCTGTACTCTGAGCATGTTGGAATGTGATGTGGAGGTAAGCAATGGATCATTTTTTCCCCCTCATGTCATATTTAAACCACTCTTGGTTACTAGGCATTTTCAATATCACTGTTCTGTACATCATCAAATGTTTATATATATATATATATGTATGTATGTATGTATGTATGTATGTATGTATATGTATATGTATATATATATGTGTATATATATGTGTATATGTATATGTGTATATGTATATGTGTATATATATGTGTGTATATATATATATGTATATATATGTGTATATATATATATGTATATATATATGTATGTATATATGTATATATATATGTATGTATATATGTATATATATATGTATGTATATATGTATATATATGTATGTATATATGTATATATATATATGTATGTATATATGTATATATATATATGTATGTGTATGTATATGTATATATATGTATGTATATGTATGTATATATATATATGTATGTATATGTATATATATATATATGTATATATATTTATATATATATTATATTCCCTCACTCATCTTACAGCGGGAGATAGCAAACTTAACTGGCTCCTTTGTGATGGAGAGTAAGGGCTCTGTCTATCTGAGCAATAGACTTGATGCCTATTTGTCAAGGAAATGTAAGTAGCCAATTAAGTATTTCATTTTTAAACTTTTTAAAGTGAAATGGTGTTGCTTATCCACAATGCTGCTGTGTAATGCAAGTCTTTGTCACCTTCTTTCCTTGAATTTAAGGTTTGCCCGTCTCCCGTGAAATATTTGACCAATCAGCAAGTACCTCCTCCTCCTCCTCCAATATGTCAACGATCTCCTCGCTCTCAGATGACGAGTCCCCCGTATTCCGCCGCACGCAGAAAATCACATTTGTGGATGTGCAAACTGTGGCATCTCCATCAGTAAGGTACTGTGTGATTTTGAATTTATCCAATAGATTGCATCACTTTACATTAAGACAAGGTGGTTCGCTTTTATTTTCCTTTGGCACAGGGGAATAAAACCACATTGCATCTGTGTATCAGCTGCATGTTTCCGAAACGTGTTTGTGATGAAAGCCTTTGTGGCGACATACCTTTATTTATTAGTTGCTTCTCTAAAGTCACTGTGATGTTAGCCTGTTCATTATAAATCTTTAATAAGGATGATTGACATTTATTCCCACAGCAAGTCTCCTCTGCAGGATATTATGAACACACCAAAGTTTCAGATGAGGAAAATGCAACGTCAGATGATCAAAGAGAGAGACTACCGAGATGGGTTGGAACGTGAGCTGGCCTGCAAGCTTGCTCTAATTGCACAGAAAGGTACTTTTTTTTTTTTTTGCATCAGGAAAAACATTTAGCACTTTCATAGCCTTTGTCTCCCTCCATTTAATGTTTAACAAAGGCTTTGTTAAGTAGATATATTTTGCATCATTATTATCTTCCTTTTTATTTCTTAAATTAAACTCATTTTTTTTCAGAGTCTCATATTAACCAGTTGCAGTATCGTCTGGATAAAATTAAAGAAGAACGAGGGGAATGCGAGCAGGTTGCCAGGAAACAAATCAATGATCTTGAGAACAAGAACGACACGTGAGTAGCCAGACAAAGCTTAGACATTTTTCTTATTTTTAGTTTAACCCGTTTTGAGCAACAATCCTATTTACAGCAGATGTGTGTTCCAACAGAATTAACCTTTCTTCTGAACCTTTTTTGCCACCTATGTTGCATGGGATGTAAAGCTATGCAGTTTTTCTAGTGTTTCTTATCTAGTCATGTTTTAAATGTTTCACATTTTTATGTTCTCAAATATGTCCAAGATATTATAAACGTGTCTGAAAAAACTGATTTGCATTTGTTGTCGTAGGTTACAAATGCGTTTCAATGAGATTTTGAAGCAAAATAAAGATTTCCAGAGCACCTCTTCTCTCATGGAGCGTAAAGTGGATGATCTGACAGAAGAAAATGGTGTCCTCTCTTCTCAGGTAGGAACACAAGCAAACAATAATTTTTTCATGGATTTTACAGTTGGTAACCGACTGTTTAGTTCTTACACCTTCATGTGTCAAAATTAGAAACTTAGTCAAAAGCTGGCATGTGCATGATATGGCACAGTTCCCATGGCACCTTCATGTATGTTTGTGAATAAGGTTTTGAAAAAAAGACACAGTCCCCAATACTTTGTGCAAAAATAGGAATGTATGCATCTTTACCCAACTTTGGTTACAACTGTCTACTGTCTGCCAATTATGTGACAAGTACATCTTATTAATTGATACTGTAAAATTACATTAATTAACCTTGATCATGGTTTCAGTCTGTGTTTTTGCGCTTTTGAATCTTAGTGAATTGAGCTTCAAGTCCCTAAATGCGATGCTCAACAATTTGTGGGAACCCAGGTGTATTTTGATGAGATTAAATGTTTTGCAAAACACACTAAATGATTTATTCATATTTATGTCTAATTATTATCCATGGTTTTCAGGTGAGATCAATTAGTTCACAGCTGACTGTGTTCAAGACAGAAGTTGGTAGGCTGAGAGAAACCCACATGTCGGCTCAAGAAAAGTGGCAAACTGAAGTAAGCCATCTACAATCTGAGCTCAACCAGGCTACAGCTCAAAAGGTACCACATCTTCCAACACAAGTGGCGTATGGACATATTATACACAGCAATATTATGATGTAATTTGTGTGTAGGGTTTAATTGCCATGTAAAAGTGAAGAATGTTAATTCTCTCAGATGTTTAAATGTGCTGTTATTGTTTCTCAGGAGATTCTGACTGAACAAATCCAGATCCTTCAGGGAAAAATTTCCTGTTTGGAGGATGAAATAAGCAAAGCCACTAAAGAAGAAGTAGGGGAAAATATGGGGCCTGTAATGGAGGTAAAGTCTGCTTGTGCACAGAAGCTATAATTTTCATTTCAATCCCATACAGCTATCGAATTGAATTAAAATAAGTGTACGTTTGATAGTCAAATAAATGGGTAGATAATCTTCAAAATTGTCTTTTCTTAATTTGCCAGAGAGAAATGTTGGAGGGTGAGATCAACAGCTTAAAGAATGAGCTAGTGATGACATCTTGTTCCCTGAAAACGGCTGAGGTGGAGATTGAGGCCAAAACACACCAACTGGTAGAATTCCAACAAGAAATCATTGAACAGAAAGGGCTCCTAATGCAACAGAACTCCCAAACAAAGGAAATAATTGAAGCCAAGGATGAAATTATGCACAAGTTGCAAAAGGAGATCACTGAGCAGCGAACAGTACTTCAACAACAGATCCAGGATCTCAAACTTCAACTTGAACAAGCTGAGCAACAGAAAATGGAGCAAATGTCCAGGCTTCAACAGCATGTTGCTGCATATGAACAAGAAGTTGAAAAACTAAAAGAAGCCAAGAAAGCAAAGGAAGACCTTCTCCACCACACTGAGGAAAAGGTTAATGATCTTGAGACTAAGTTATCTGCTGCTTATTCTCTCTTGGCTAATAAAGACCAACAGATTAATGGCCTGAAAGAAGAAGTCAATGTTCTTACAGATGAAACCATAAAAATTAAAGGTGAAATTCAAGCCAAAGAGGAAACGCTTGCCAAATTACACCTGGAAAAGTCTCATGAGCAAGAAATTCTTCATATGGAAATTCAGTCTTTAAAAACCCAAGTGATGGACCTTAACTCATTTCTCAAAGTTGCTGAGCAGGAACTTCAAATTAAGCAGGACCTACTGGCTAAATCCCAACAGGAGAATACCCAACATAAGGAGTTACTCCAACAACAGGTAGTCACCTGTGAAGGAGAAGTTCAGAAACTAAATGCAGCGATGCAGGTCAAAACAGAGCAACTTGTTATGTTGAAGAATGAAAGTTGTCAACATTCTGAACTGCTTGAGCAAGAGATCAAAAATCTAAGAGACCAAATAGAAAGTCTGACTGAGTCTCTCAGAAAGTCTGACGAACAAGTTCAAACCCAGCTAGTTCTGCTTAACAATCAGGAGGAAGAGAGTTTTCAGCAGAACAAGCTACTGCAGCAACAACTCACAGCATCTGAAGACGGAGTAAGGAGCATGAAGGAGGATATCCATGCAAGGGAGGAACAAATTAACCTGTTGAAAAGTCAAAGTTCGGAGCAATCAGAACTACTTCATCAAGAGATCGGAGACTTAAACAAAAAGGTGGAGGGTCTTTGTTTCTCACTTAAGTCTACTGAGGAAAATTTGCAGTCCAAGGAGATTATGTTTGCCAAACAGCAATTACAGAACTCCCAGCACACGGAGGCTCTACAAACACAGATTGCAGCTTTTCAAGATGAGGTGAAGAGACTAAATGCAGACATTCATGGTAAGGAGGAACAGTTGGTTGAGCTGAAGGCTGAAACTTCTACAAACACGGAGTTGCTACAACAGGAAATTGAAGGTCTGAACAAACAAATTGAAAGCCTGAGCATTTCTATTGAGATCGCCAAGGAGCAGATTCAAATGAAAGAAAATTTGATTTCAAAGCAACAGCAACAAAACACTTTGCAGATTGAGGCGCTAAAAAAGCACAGTGCTGCATTTGAAGAGGAGGCAAACCAGCTGAGGCAGCAGATCCAAATGAAAGAGGGTGAGGTTGACACCTTAAAGGCTGCAAACTGCAAGGAGACTCAAATGTTTCTCAAGGAGATCCAAACTCTACGGGATCAAGTGGAAGGTTTGAATAAATCACTAAATACTGCAACAGACCAGGTTCAAAATAAAGAAAACCTGCTGGCTCAGAGGGATTTGGAGATTTCTCATGGAAAAGATGAACTTCAAAAGATGCTGACAACCTCCGAAGAAGGGATGAGAGGTCTTGGCAAACACATCCAGGCGAAAGAGGAGCAACTGGCCTCTTTAAAAGAAGAGGGTGCTGCACATTCTGACATGCTACAGCGAGAAATCACAGGTCTGAAAAACCAACTTAATAATTTGACTGACTCTCTCACACAGGCTGAGGTGAACATTGAGAATCAGTTAGTTCTGCTTAACAAGAGGGAACAAGAGGGCCGCTGTGAGAAAGACTGTCTGCAACAACAACTGTCTGCTTCTGAAGATCAATTACAGAGGATGAGGGAGGAGATCCAAGCTAAAAAGGGTGAGCTTGACGCCTTAAAGTCTGAGAGCTGCAATGCTTCACAAGTGCTACAAAATGAAATTCAAACTCTGAGAGATGAAGTGGGAAGTCTAAGTGAATCACTAAAGACTTCAATCAAGCAGGTTCAAGACAAAGATAACCTGTTGGCTCAGAAGGAATTAGAAATTTTTGAGGAAAAGGATAAATTTAAGAACATGCTGACAACCTCCGAAGAGGAGATGACCTGTCTTAGACAACAGATTGAGGCCAAGGAGGAACAACTGGCCACACTTAAAAAGGAGGGCACTACACACTCTGACATGCTACAGCAAGAGATCACAGTGCTCACAAAACAACTTGATAGTATGACCGCATCTCTTACAAAGGCTGAGGAGGAAGTTCTGGTCCAGTTAGATCTACTTAACAAAAAGGAGCAGGAGAGATCTCATGAGAAGGAACTTCTACAGCAACAACTGTCTGCTTCTGAAAATCAGGTGCACAGGATGATGGAGGAGATCCAAGCTAAAGAAGCTGAGCTTGACACTGTAAATGCTGAGAGCTGTAAGAAGTCGGAAGAACTACAAAATGAAATCCAAACTCTGAGAGATCAAGTGGGAAGTTTGAGTGAATTTCTTAAGACTTCAACTGAACAGGTTCAAGTTGGCGAAAACCTGCTGGCTCAGAAAGAAAAGGAAATTTCTCAAGGAAAAGATAATCTTCAGAACATGATGACAACCTATGAAGAGCAGTTAAAGGGTCTCAGAGAACAGATCCAGGCTAAAGAGGAAGAACTGGTCACACTAAAAAAAGAGGGAGCCACACAGTCTGACATGCTACAGCAAGAGATTACCGGTCTGAAAAACCAAATAAATAGTTTGACTGAATTGCTCACAAAGGCTGAAGAGCATGTTCAGACCCAGATAGTTCTTAACGATGAGCAGGAACAGGATCATTTTCATCAGAATAAGCTTCTGCAGCAACAACTGTCAGCTTCTGAAAATCAGGTGCAGAGGGTGAAAGAGGAGATCCAAGCTAAAGAGGCTGAGCTTGACACCGTAAAGGCTGAAAACGGCAAGAAGTCAGAAGATCTACAAAATGAAATCCAAACTCTGAGAGATCAAGTAGTAAGTTTGAGTGAATCTCTTAAGACTTCAGCTGAACGGGTTCAAGTTTGCGAAAACCTGCTGGCTCAGAAGGAAAAGGAAATTTCTCAAGGAAAAGATCATCTTCAGAACATGATGACAACCTCCGAAGAGGAGATGACCTGTCTTAGACAACAGATTGAGGCCAAGGAGGAACAACTGGCCACATTTAAAAAGGAGGGCACTACACATTCTGACAAGCTACAGCAAGAGATCACAGGTCTCAAAAAAACACTTGATTGTATGACCACATCTCTTACAAAGGCTGAGGGGGAGGTCCTAGTCCAGTTAGATCTACTTGACAAAAAGGAGCAGGAGAGATCTCATGAGAAGGAACTTCTACAGCAACAACTGTCGACTTCTGAAAATCAGGTGCAGAGGATGATAGAGGAGATCCAAGCTAAAGAAGCTGAGCTTGACACCATAAATTCAGAGAACTGCAAGAAGTCAGAAGAACTACAAAATGAAATCCAAACTCTGAGAGATCAAGTAGTAAGTTTGAGTGAATCTCTTAAGACTTCAACTGAACGGGTTCAAGTTTGCGAAAACCTGCTGGCTCAGAAGGAAAAGGAAATTTCTCAAGTCAAAGATAATCTTCAGAACATGATGACAGCCTCCGAAGTGAAGATAAAAGGTCTCACAGAACAGATACACGCTAAAGAGTTAGAATTGGCCACAATAAAAAAAGAGGGAGACCAAAATCTCAACACTCTCAGAGAAGAGCTTGCTGCCAAAGCTTTCTTGGTGCATAAAGCAAGAGAAGAAGCTGAAACCATGAAAGAGGAGAATTCCAAACAAACTAATGTTCTCCAAGATGAGATCCAGAATCTGAAAGAGCGTGTGGAAAATATTTCTCTTGAAGTTGTTGCTAAGGAGCAGATTTTACTTAAAACCCAACAGGAGTCCTCTGTGAAGATAAACAGCCTACAGCAACAGCTCATCACACAAAGTACAGAGTTGGACCACCACAAAAAAACACACGCTGCAGATGTCAGACTGCAAGAGGATGCACAGGAGTTGCATGTTGCCACTCAGAGGGAAAAAGAGACTCTATTGGCCAGAATCCATCAGGCAGAAAATGATAATGCCGCTCTGGAGAAAGAACTTAAAGCCATGGTCTGTGAGAAAGAGAGACTTGCTCAGGCCAAGCAAGCCATTGAGAGAGAGAATGCAGCCTCTCATAAACTGGAATCTGCACTGCAGCATGAGCTGGAAGAATTGAAAATGGATAAAGAGAAACTCTTGAAAGACATTGAAAAAGCTGGAGAAATTGAGGCTCAGAAGAGGGATCTGCAGAAACAGCTCTCAGCTAAAACCGAAGCTGTAGAACACTACAAGGCACAGGCAGGTGTTCAATCACTATTTATATAGCCCTTTACAACACTCAATTACCCAAAGTGCTGTACATACAATAAAATATCAGAACAAGTCTAATTATTTTAAGTTTGAATTGTTGTCACAAACGGTCCGCATAAAGCAGTTTTTTATTTTCTTCCTGCTTTTTATTGGCCAGTAAAATGTATATTTTATTCCTGTACTGTAGTTTTGTGTTTGGTTTATCTGCTCTGGTCTGAGAGATGAATATCAAAATAACTTTCCTATTTTTATCACAATGTCACAGATGGAGAAAGCAGTAAATCATTACAATGGCAAGAAGCAGCTTCTCCAGGAAAGCCAACAAGAAGTGGCTGAACTCAAACATTCCTTGGAGGTCAAAGAGTGTGAAATAAAGACATTTATTGCAGAGAATAAGCTGCTTCAACAGGAACTGGAGAAAGCTCAAACCAGTGAGAAAAAACTTTTGAACACCGTGGCCAATTTGAAGGCACAGGTTAGTGTTGTATTTTGAAGCATGGGAAGTAAATAGACATTCCACTAAGATGAGAATCAAATTAATTGTACCTACTGTAGTCACTTTGTACCTTTTCCCTTCGTTTTACCCTGATCTGTCTCTCTGTCCATGTTTAGTTGGTCTTGGCTGACCGTAACCTACAGGTACAGAATAAGGTCCATGGTAGAGAAGGAAGCACAACAGATGTTTGTTATTTGGATATTCCCAACAAAAACCTGAGCAATCAGACCATGGTAAAGAGGACAATCAGCTCTGACAGCCTGGACCAAAGTGCTCTAGAAGACTCTCTGAATGGCACAAGGTAAAATTCCTCCTGGAGAATTTGCATCTCCTGCATTTTATGCAAATGAAAACTGATATGTCTAGGGCTCATCTATAGTATTAAACTGATTTAAGGTGTTTTTGGTGATTGTATTTGCTTAGAAATGTGATCATTTTCAAAATGTTGTCCTTTTTGTCTGGTGTACACATCAAAATGCAGCCTCCAATGTAGTTATTTTACAATATGCATTCTTGCTGACATTGGACAAGATTTAGTCTGCGCTACATCACCCAATAATACTGACTTTACTTACTCTGAAAAGTTGCACCACTAACACCAACTTCTTAGTTAGATGGAAAGTAGAACAACGGGAATAACTTGGTGTTACGTTGTTCGACTTTCCATCTTTGAAAGTTGGCTGATTGCGCTACTCTAAACATAGAAGAAATACAACTTGGCAGAGAAGCTACAAAACCTTAACTCGGAGGCAAGGTGGGTCTTTATTCTGATTGTAATATGGCTCTAAACTGTTTGTAGGAAACTTTCAGCACCTGATGAGTCAAGCACACCACTTGTTCGAAGTTCAGAACGCTTGGCAGCCAAACGACGTGGTCTACAGGCAGAGTCCCTGGAAACACTCTACTTCACACCTATAAACACCAGACAGGTTAACAGGTTAGCCGCAAACGTCTTTGATTATTCCCCTGATTTAGTCTGTTTCCTGTATTAGGTGTACAGTGGTCTTAATAGAATTATAATGGGATCGGTTTTCTCCCCCCCCCCCATACTATACAATTAAGATGCTTGTTTTATTGTGCAGGACCAGTACAGAGAACAAAATGGAGCTGGATTCAGCCCGGAGAAATCCAAGTTCATCTGTTAAACGGCGCAGGACGACTCAGGTTATTAACATCACCCTGACCAAGGTGGAGGAAACACAGATGTGCACTGCATGTTTTGCATGTTCACACCATCACATTGTGTTTAAGACTTTGATAGATGATACACTTGGTATTCTGTTAATTGTTAAGTTTTAGATGTATGTTATTTTTTGGCACTTCTAATTTAGTTTGATAAGGTGTTTATTAACAATTGTTTTGCAAATTAACATATGTCTCCAGTTGTCCTTTCAAAACAGGAAGATTCATTCACTCACTGCAGTAATATTGTAGCAATAAGTGATTCTCTTGTCTCTTATCTATAGAAAACCCCAGGTGGCAATGAAGGTGATGAGTCTTTCTACAGTCTGGCCTCAGCTCGCTCTCAACCAAACCTGTTCACTGCTCGCTCTGCACAGCCTGTGTCCATGGAGCTGTTCAGCACACCTGCCAAAATGACCAGTGCTGCCAGCGACCAACTCATGGGTCTTCCCGGGTACAGACGGAGCACAATGAATTCACAGAGTAAGTAGAACCCAGTCTGAGGCACCAGATGTACTTGATTGTTAGATTTGCTTATACATTAGTCAATAGTAGTTCAGCTGAGTTTGCACTGGAGCATCAGTCCAAGACGAATAGCTATGTTCTGCATCATGCTGCCCTACAGATATTCTTCTGTTAACAATTCTTCTTAATCATTGGTACATTATTGCAACTGTTAAGCATTAACACAGGAACCAAGAATAGATTTTCAAATGTCTGAATTGTAATTTCTTTTAATTGGGAATTATATTTTTTTGTGTCCTCAGCCACTAGTACATTTTGCGTGGGGGCAGAAAATGAGCCAGAAGGTGCACCTGACGACTGGATGAGGATAGCTGAGCTGCAGGCCAGGAACAAGGCCTGTCTTCCTCACCTGAAGAGCAGCTACCCTGTGGAATCAGAGGTGAGCAAAGAGGGATGCTATACATCATGCATACAATCAGCTAGGGGTGGGAGATGTGGCAAAAATATCACATCACAATTGTATTACAGCAAAATTGCAGTCATTTACATTGTTTATTTAACTGTCAATTTTTTTTTAATGCAATTTTTCAACTTACTGAACAGTGCAACCAAACTGTTTACCAAAAAAAACAGTTCCATAAAATGAAGGTGAATTTTTTTTTTTTTTTTTTTTGAGCCATGGCTTCCCACTACACTATGCATCTAACAGGGTGCGGAATGAGAAATCCATGGCACTACCCATAGTTTGTTATGATTAGTTGATTGCCGTTTCTCTTAGGTGGGCATGAAGCGGACAAGCAAATATTATTTGGCTGCGAGCATAGAACAACAATGGATAGGATGTGCCCTTTAGACCATACTGTGACGATCTCTCAGATTGTCAGCGCAATCTAATATTGTCATAAAGCCCACCCCTACATTCAGTGCTATGGCATTAGAAGTAAAAACAGTTATGAATGTGGAAATATACTGCAGATGTGACCAAAATATGAACATTAATTTACTCGCTAATCTCTATTGTAGATCTGATTGTACTAAAATCATATTATCCAGACTACTACTCAGACTGAATAATTATAATTTTTTTTATATCGCTTTCTTTCTGTTTTTTAAGACTGGCCATGGCGGTGTATTCATTTTCACCGATGAAGAAGTCCGTATGGGTGACCCAACTGACACAATCCGTCGTGCTTCCATGATGCCTGGTCAGCTTCAGGACTCTCTCGTCTCCCATCGGCAATCTCTCATGATGGGGCAGACGGGTGTTGCTGCCAACACTCGTTCTCATCGTCTGTCCCTGATGCCTGGCCAGCTGCCGTCAAAAGTGGCTAGCTCTTCTCAGCTGAGGAGCCCAAATGGCACAAAACGGTCTTCATCTACTTTGTCTCTACCTCAAATTTCACCTGAGGTTAGTTTTCCTTTTGTGTATTAAACCTTAATTTTTTAAAAAAGTAATTGTCACAGGCATACCAGTTACCATAGTAATTAGATTTAGATTTGATTTATTTCAGTCAATAAATACATGGAGCAAAATGACAACAGATTATAAGATGCTGTAAAACGGTAATTATCTTGTCTAATTATATACTGTATCTGTCAATTCTCACCCTAGCATAAGTAAATAACTCATTAAGATATAATAAATGAAGCAGCTATTTAACTTTCCTGAAATGATTTTGTCATGTCTCAATCTGGCAGAAAAAGGTGAAGGCCAGCTGTTTCCCCCGTCCCCTCACCCCCAAAAACAAGAACGTGATCAGTGGACGTAGCAACTCCCAGCTTCACCCAGTACCCAGTCCAGTGAGTTTAAAACAAACTCTCTCTCTCACACACACACACACACACACGCATTCCTTGACCTTCAGCCATGCTTTCATTTTACAGTTGTATTCACCATGCTCTGACTGTTTCTAAAAGTTTAATTCTTATTCTCTCAGGCTGATCGGAGACAGTCTATGGTGTTCACTATTGACAACACCCCTAAGAAGAACAACTACCTGAAGAAAGGGCTAAACAAACTGCGCAACTCCACCACTAGCATGCCTGCAGATCCTCAGGCTGGTGTAGGACGAGCGGGCAGAGTCGGGAGCTTTAAGTCACCTCAGGTGACAAGTAAAGGAAGTCGCAGGAAGTCTCCACAAACCACCAGCAAGACTGGAAAGTCCCCTGGACTGACGGCTAGTGCTCGCAAGGTAAACACACTGTGACAAATGAATTTTAGAACACATATTTATTTCTGACTGGGTAGTTAAAATTGAGTTAATGTCACACACGGGGCAGCAGTTATGTGGCTCTGTGTGTGTCTGTCGGTTTGTGTTTCCGCACTCGCCAACATGACCAACAGAGGCTTGTTGCGTGAATGAGGTGAAGTCTGCCATCTGATTGCCTTGTTATCTGAATGTTTTCAAAGCTGCACTGTTTATGTTGGTCTTTTTTTATTTACTAAGTTACTTTGATATTATGAATGAAATGATGAAAATAACGATAATATGGTACTACTAACAGCAGACGTTCAGAAGTACAAGTAGGAGCAAAAAAATGAGGTGCTTATAATTTGAAAGGGACTACAACAAGTCCAGCCAGAGTGGTGTTTTACCGCCCCCTGCTGTGAGCAGACAAATGCATCATGTTACTGCTATGGTGTACAGTTGTTATATAGGGGACGTTTTGACTTGCCAAAGAGCTACCTTCGTCAGTTTTCAGAGTTTGTAGTGCAGAACATTCTACCACATTATCATTACCACCCTTTAAAATGATCACAACCTGATGATCATAACTGCACAATGTGAATATTATTTTCAGAAGCCTGGGTCTGTAAGTGAAGAAAACCTTCAAGGAAGTTTCAAAAGGTCAATATAGTTTTAGTTTATGCTGGTGCTAATGACGGCAGGTGTTAAAGCTGGTTGTTGGTTCTCACAGTGTGGCATAGTGGCTCACGGTGTAGGTTCTTTCTACTATTGTCTTGGTTTCTCACCATGGGTGTTCACTGTCCATGCATTTCCCTCATGTTGAACACTAACTTCAGATTCTATTAAATGTCACATTGTATTGAAACATGTGTCTGTGTGACCTGTGGTTTAATCTTTTTTTTGTTTAATCTCTTTTTATTCCGACAGATAATGAGGAGGATGAAGGTGTGAGGACTGGTTACCAAAAAAATGGATTTTTGATCTTCTGCTGATCTACTTTATCATATTTTTCTTTTTTGTTGCTTTTTTTTAAGAAGTCTTGTCTTAATTGACCTTTATTTTCTCTGTAATTATTTGCATGTTTTGTAAATAAAATATGTAAAAAGCCTGCCCGATGAGTCCTTAACAATTATCATAGTTGAGTCTGATGTAGGTGCACCTTGTGTTTGGTCAAATATGTTGACAAGACATTGAGGTGCCTTTTATAAAGAGTTACAGGAAGAGTATTCCTGTATAATTAATGCCAAGGCACTTTATTCCGATGGTCGAGGACCTTAAAGTATGGATATATACAGTTGAAACCAGAGGTTTACATACACTATATAAAAAGACACATATGCTTTTTTTGTCTCACTGTCTGACATGAAATCAGACAGTCACTTTTCCTGTTTTAGGTCTGTTGGGATTACCAAAATTGTTTATATTTGCTAAATGCCAGAACAATGAGAGAAGGATTTTTTAGACAATTTTTTTATTACTTTCTTCAAAGTCAGAAGTCATGAGGAATGAATCAGACTTGTGCAAGTCCAAAATTCTCTTTCCCATGATGTTACACAAAGAAGCAGTGTGTTTCAGGTGTGCCTTAAAATACATCCACAGGTGTATCTCTAATTAACTCAAATGTTGTCAATAAACCCATGAGAAGCTTCCAAAGACATGACATCTTCATTTGAGCTTTACCAAATTGTTTAAAGGCATAATAATCTTAGTGTATGTAAACTTTTGACTTTGAAGAAAGTAATAAAAAATTGTCTAAAAATCTTTCTCTCATTATTTTGGCATTTAGCAAATATAAATAATTTTGGTAATCCTAATGGACCTAAAACAGGAAAAGTAATTGTCTGATTTCATGTCAGACAGTGAGAAAAAAAAGCTTATGTGTCTTTTTATATAGTGTATGTAAACTTCTGGTTTCAACTGTATGAAGTCACTGTATAATGACAGATTTCTTTTACGTTGAAGGTTTGGAGTTCTCCAATGTTTTAAGAGCTGTTGATCCACTTAATGGCAAAGTCAAGGCACCCAACTCCAGTGTGTTTCATTAACTTTCCAGTCCTTTTTAACTTTATAAACTACTGTGTCATACTGCTTTTGTTTTTTTGATTTGTTAAGGGAGAAAGCAGGGAAGTAGACCACATAACTGTCCAACAGTTATGTAAGTTAGTCTTTAAAGCAATGAAGCCATGAAAAATATTCAGGTTAAAAAGGTTTATTTTGTTTTATTTTTTATTACCTTTATTTTGAATGAGTTGTACCGGAAGGTAAATTGAGTTTTGTCAACTGTACATCCTGTTTGAAACCGAAAGTATAGTTCGAGAGATTTTGATCATGGGCACGACGCTACGGCCTGTATAAATTTCTTTCTTGTATTGTATATGTTTCAATAGGATTTATTTATATTTATGTTCTTTATGTTTTCATAAATCTACTTTGTCGTCTCGTGTATGAATGTTGGCACTAAGAGCGACATGTCGGCGCGTTGGAGTCGGGTTTCTGGTTGAAACGTTAATCCCAATTTACTAATGTTAAATGTCATTTTACTGCTGACGGAGTCTGTCATGAGCGGAGCCATGGACCCAGACTATAAAGTGGAAAGGTACGTGTTTGTGTTTGTTTGGACGGCTTTATTTCATAAGTTGGCTTCTTCTACCGTCAGCTAATGCAACAACTGCATTATATATTACATAAATATAGATATACTTTGAATAAAAATAGTCTGTTTATTATATATTGTTCTCTCTTAAGTCCTTATATAACCTATTGTATTGAAGTTTGGGGTAATGCCTATACAAGTAACACAAAACCAATTTCCACTTAGTAAAAAGGGCTATAACACATTCGCAGGCACATGTATCGCATGGTAACGCTGCCTGACGCATCCACTGTGCACTTTATCTTTTAGAAAAAAGTTAAAGCCTATACAGATCATGATTATTTTAATGATTTGAATGTATTTTAGTCTTTTACTGATCCTCTGACTGAAAGTGTGCCGGAAACGCACGTTGAGAACCACTGATCCAGTTCTCAAGAACAAACCCAGACATTACAAACTTTAACTTAAGCAAATTTGTTTATTTAATGCAGAGATAGAAAATAATGGTACACATAATCTACCAAGATATATTATTTAATATTATATTATTGCTAGTGAAAAAGCAACTAAATGATGGTGTAATTTTTAAATCTGTATTCTTCCAACATCTGTTTCCTTCCCCTAAACAGGCCGCCCTCCAGTTATGGTTCAATGAGGAGTGAGAGTGAAGAGAGCGAGGATGAGGGTGGAGAAGATAAAGAGGTTGCCATGATATTACCGGGCTTCATTCCAATTGGGGAGACAAGGTACCATGTCTTTATTTCATATTCAAGCATCAGGAAATGCATCTGTGTATTTTGGCCTTTTTTGCACCACTTATGGTCAAGTAAAGTCAATTTTATTTATATAGAAGGGCTATACAGCCTGTGCAGTGACACCCCCTAACTTTAGACCCTAGCACTGAGTGAGGAAAAACCACAAAAACCCTGAAAAATGGGAGACACCTCAGGAAGAGCCACAGAGGAGAGTAGGTGTCACATGTACAGAAACAAGTTCAGCAGATTACAAAAAACATCACAGTTCCAAAGAGTGGAAAGCGACTAGGACTACGACTCAGTCATGTTTTTGTGGTCCCCCTTAGTGTAAGTATAGGCGATAAAACACTCGATGTTGAATTCCCTCCGCTTATGACGGCAGCATGCGCATTTCACCGCGAATGTTAACGCCCCACCAGTAAGTTTACTTGGAGAGCTCCACCGTAACTCCACCTTGTCCCTGCGAGAGTTCAGGCGAGGGAGGAAGAGCGGTATTATGTCAAGGTGGAGGGACAAGTGTGCTATTCGTGGCTGTACAATGGAGCACAGTGTTTTACAGAGGATTTTATATATGAAGCTAATGTGCCGGATAAAGTCAGCAAACGTGTGTTCGCACCACTTCACATCAGACTGCGGCCAGCGGTCGCCCTATTTAGTCAGGGGACGTATTTCACCGACGCACAAACACACACATTGTTAAGAAAAGGTCACACAGAGCTCATAACTGACCATTTTGACACGTCCTAATTAAAAATATTTGTTCAGTACGTCCTCCATGACTGGAGCACAGACTCAGTCTGATACAATCACATAAAGCAGCTGTTTATGCAGCTCGCCACTGATCGCCAGCGAGCTGCCTAAACTGTCACTGTATGTGTGAGTGCCGTCACAGGAACAGACCTCTGACACATGGATAATTAGGGACAGCACCGCTCTGGTGCTCCGGCGAGCTGGCGATCAGCGGTGGCGAGGTCTCCGGAGCACAGTCACCGGTCTGATACAGTAACATACAGCGGCAGTTTATGCAGCTCTCCGCTGGCGATCAGCGGTGGCGAGGTCTCCGGAGTTCAGTCTCCGGTCTGATACAGTAACATACAGCGGCAGTTTATTCAGGTCGCCGTGCGCCACTGGCGATCAGCGGTGGCGATCAGTGGTGCTGTTCCTAAGTGTTTTTAACTCATTTACAGTTCGGCACTGTTCAGCTCGATCCTTATATAAGACGTCTCTTCCTGTGACGGCACTCTCGCTGTTTTCTGCGCACGCTGCCATGTTGATATTGTCAATATTGAACTTCTGAGTGCAGTGGTAACTTTAACTGTAAATGTCTTTTAAATATGCAGTTAAAGTACTCCGACAGTGTGTAATCTTGTTTCCTTTATGTAGGATGCAGCTGATTCGGCCATCAGAGTCTCCAGAGACGCTCTACACTGTGACCACTCAGCAGCCACCACCAGGAGCTGCTGTCATTGACACCAGGTGGAGGACGGACAGATAAACAAACACAGTATGATTATCGGACAGTTTTTGCAGTGCAATTACTGAACTTATTGTTGGCGTTTCTGTTTTTTCTCAGGGAATACTATTCAGACAATTATGATGATGTTGATGATGAGGATATGGAAGAAAATTTGATCGCCACATCCCCAGAACCACCAGAGCCTGTCGAACCAGATGACACTACACAGTCTGATGAGAACTGTCGGCTAGGCAGAATGCACCCAGAGCAAGACCTGCCCCATATATTCAGGGTTAGTGCACAACAACCAAAAACAAATGTTTTTTGAATGGATGTTGTTCTAATCTAAAGGACTTTGATGCTATTAAAGCATTTTAAAGCATTGTGATTCAGGGTAGTAGCACATTCACATTCACCAACTGATGTCTAAACAGTTTGAAAAAGTTGATTAATAATGTGTAAACATTGTGTAACTTATTGTGTTGTCTGTAGAGTATCCAGAGTGCTCTTGCAAATCTCACCGAAGAAGAGCTTTACTTCTTTAAGATCGGTGTTTCATCTTTTGAAAAAAGCTTCTCCCGGGAAAAAATGATGGAAGGAGACTTACTCGATTTGGTGGACATGATGCTGGAGATCCTTGGTAAGAGCAAGTTACGGCACAAGTAGAGTTTAGAATTTAGAGAAGTGATGATGAATTTGAAGTGAACCTTTTTGGACCTTTTGAGTTGACTGCTATAGTTTCATAAACAATGAACTATTATGTCTAAGAAACAAATGCCGTATCCTCCTGGTGTGAATAATCCTTCCCCATCAATGCTTACTATGTTTATTTAAATTATTCCGCAGGCCAGGATCGTTCCCTGATGGTCACAATAAACACTCTAGAAAGTATCAAGAAGAAATCTTTAGCAGAGAAACTGCAGAATGAGTGCAGGAGAGGTGAGTGAATATTTACTGAAATGGTTGATAATATTTCCTGTACATATTTAACAAAACATATTTTTAGCACCTATAAACTGCTTGTGTTCTGCACAATAACACTATCATGGTAAATTGTCTGAGAGTGTGATGGTTCTGTGTATACTGGCACTGACATCCATTTTAACAATTTACAAAGTGGGATTAGGGAGGTTTATGTTTTTTGGCAAGCAACATGATACTGTTTTTTGTATACAGTCTAAAGTGGTGAAATGGTCCCCAACCCTTTTTTGCGCCACGGACCAGTTTAATGTCAGACAATATTTTCACAGACCGGCCTTTAATATGTGGATAAATTTAAGATGCGGATAAATACAACAAAATAAAATGATACGACGGGCATTAAAACTGGTATTTTTGTATTATAATAATAAACGTGAATCCGCTGTGTATGCAACTTTATTAGCAGCGTCCTCGTAACATTGCATCAACGATACTGCAGCGAGTGCAGCCATGTGTAAACGGCATGCGCACCGGTTTGGGGGAAAAAATGGCCAAGTCCATCACTGATCTCAACAAAGCTGCAACATTCCTGTGGACGAAATTCAACTCCAAAGGGCAAATGTACAACTTTGAAGTCCCGCCTGTTAACTGCGCTGCCGGTAACGGAGGATCCAGATGACGCGAGCCAGGAGACGGGTGCTGTGTCAACAGCAGCAGCAGCACCCACTGCAAAAAAACCTCCGCGCTCAGCCGTCATTTGCGATCTCCAGCAGTGGATCTTCTTCTTGCGACTGTGACATGTGACCGAGGCAAGCATCTTGACAGATGGACAGATGTGGCTGAGAGAATCTGGTAATTTTTGTTCAGAATGTTCAGAATCTGATAAATAGTAAATAAAACGAAAATAATCTAAGTTATGTATTCTCTCTATGCAGCCGTGTCAGCAACCGTGTCTACATGCCTAAATGTGTTGTGTTGCCACCATGTTATTGGCTGATGAGATATTTGTGTTAACAGGCAGTTGAACAGGTGTCCCAATAAAGTGGACAGTGAGTGTTTGCATGTAGTTTTCTTACATCCTTTTATATCTTCCTCCACTGACAGCGTGGACACGTTTTCAGCTGAGGGAGGATTTGATCAGAAAGCACCAAATCATCTTTGAGGGCGTACCTCGAGCCGGAAAGTGCAAACCTCTAGATGTCGTCTATGTCGAGCCCCAGATTTCCACCTGTTGTTACGGAGGAGTTGACCAGTCTCATGAGTTCCACTCGCACCCTCTGCAACCTCTCCAAATCCCCAGTCCTGATACCTTTGTTAGTTTGAACAATTTGTTCCGACTACAGAAGGCTGATGGTTCACCAGTGAGGACGGTGCTGACCACAGGGATTCCAGGAATTGGAATGTCTGTTTCTGTGGCGAAATTCTGCCTGGACTGGGCAAAAATGCAAGCTAACAGGGTGAGATTTGGTGTGAGAATTTCATCGAAATAGCAGACAGAATAAGTCGTATTGTAATTTAGTATTGTAATGCTCACAACTCAAGTTTCTGTTCTTCATTTGTTTTTGTGTAGGATCTACAGTTTGTCATCAAACTTTCCTTTCACTCTTTGTGGAATTTGCGAAACCAAAACCTTCCCTCTCCAAAATATTCTATCATGGAAGTGATAAAATATTATCATCCTGAGTGCAAAGACATGAGACACCTGGACAAGGAGGACTGTAAATTTCTCATCATTATGGACTCCTTTGACTGTTACCAAGCTCCTCTGGACTGGGAGGTATCTATCAGTGCACACAAACACCTGAGACTCCATCAGTATGACATCCTAACATTCTAACATATTACGTTACATAATTACATCTATCCCTAGGGTTTTGCTTCAAATTTACACACATTCACTGCTATCTTTAAAAACAGAGGAAGGTTTTAAGCTCAGATTCATGTTTTTGTTTTTTTTGCGTCTGTTGATTTGCTTAATTTAACTGTAGGTAAAACCAGTAGCTGGTACGTAACCAGTGAAGATTCAAAACACTCAAAAGAGAAATCTAGCTATATTTTATAAAAGACATTGCTTTGTAGTGGAACATATGATGATTGGTAACTTACACTTGTCCATTTTCTTTCCAGAATTCCCCAGTAATAAATGACAATTACACGCAAGCACATCTTGACATCCTTATTGTAAATATCCTCCGGGGAACTGTGCTTCAGGGTGCCCTCATCTGGATCCTGGGTAGACGAGCGGCTGTGTCACAAATCCCATCTAATCTAATCGACATGGTCACAGAAATCCATGGCTTCAGGTGTGTGTAGATATCTTCATAACATCCAACAGATAATCCTGCAGTCATAAATTCAGTCCAACCAGTTTTCTCATCTTCTTCTCCCCTCCCTTCTCCAGCGATGAGATGAAAGATGACTTTCTTAGGAGACGCTTTAGCGATGCAGAGCAAGCTACGAATATTTTGGAACATTATAAGCGCCTGCCAACTCTCTGCATGCTCGCCTGCCAGCCCTTTGTCTGCTGGATGATCGCCACAGTGTTTGAGCGCTGCTACCGTTCATATCAGGACTATGGGGAGAATCCCCCGAGGCTGACGCCATTCTACATCCATATTCTGGTTGTCCAAACCAATCGCAGGCTGATGTTCTACTACGGAAAGCAAGAAAACAACCTGGTAATGTCACCTGTTTTTTGTGTTCCATTATTCTTTGTCACATAATTCACTATTTAGCAACATGGAAATAAAACATCGAATGGATGCAAGTTATTTTAAGTTTATCTTGAAATTTTGTTTAAAAGGACATTGAAATGTAAAAGTTTCTAATGAGGGTTCTCGTCTGCTGCATTCCCACTCAGAAATGGTCCGAAGATGACAAACAGATGCTGATAAAGATGGGTTACATGGCCTTTAAAATGATGGAGAGAAAGACCAGTGTGTTCTACGAAGAGGATGTGAAGGAGTGTGGTCTGAATTTGACGGAGGTGGCGGTGTTCTCCGGCCTGTGCACAGAGCTTCCTGCTGCAGCTTCAGACAGGAGGAGGACATTCTGCTTTATACACTTCACCTTTCAGGTAAAAATCCCTGCATCACTGATCCAATACACTAATATTCCATTATTCTGTAGGTTACTGTAATTACAGTTTAAGTTCAAGGTCCGGTGTGTAAGAATTAGTGACATCTTATGTGACAATGCAGATTGTAACAAACATAGGACTATACCACACATGCCTTCCTTTCCCAAGCACATCAGGGAAGTATGGTAGCCTTCACATATGAAACAAGAATAACTTTCTATTTTATATGTGGAGGAAGCTTCTGCTTCAAAACATGGTATGCACACTGTGGCTGGTTTGTCAGTTCGGGCTGCTGTAGAAACATGTCAACACCAGATGGCAGCTTCTGTAAAGCGTAAAAAAACGTAAAGGCATTTTCTAAGGCTACGAAAACCAAATTATTGTTGTATGTGTAGTATGTTCAGTTTCTGCCATTTAATCCTCCCTACATGTCACATACTGGACCTTTTAAATGCTATTTGCATAATTTGCAAATGTTATGTTGATACATTCTAAAAACAATCTAAAAAGTACTCAAACCTCTTTCTTCCAGGAGTTCATGGCTGCCCTGTACGTCTTCAAAACTTTCCACATTGATAATAAGAACGTCCTGGACTCACACCGGACTTTGCACATCTTCAAGAACCATCAGAACAAATCAGCAGCCCTGCTCCAGTCTGCTCTGGATCGAACCCTCAGTTCACCTCTTGGTGACTATGACATGTTCCTGCGCTTCCTGTGCGGCTTGCTTTCCCCGGCCTGCCACGACAAATTACTGAGCGGCTTTCTGTTCCCTCACAACACTCCAACAGTGGCTGGACGAGAAAAGATGCAGCAGCTGCTAGAAAAGAAAATACAGACTGCTCCAGCAGACAGGGTGCGAAACTTACAGGAGTGCCTCAGAGAGATGATTCAGGAAGATGACTGAGTTAAGGGAAGATATGGTATATATTAGTGGAGTGGTGGGTCATGTTGTTGCCTTGTAGCAGGGTGCATAGTGTTTGCAAGTCGTGTGTGTGGGTTTTCTCTGGGTCTCCTACAGTCATGCAGAGGTTAATTGGATGTGAGAGTGAATGGATGTTTGTGTCTGTGTGTTGACCCCTGTGATGTGTCAGCTGCTATCCAGTGACAACCGTCGCGAAGGAGAAAGGGGTAGTAAATTAACTTCTTTTTTTCTTTATCTCATCATAGAAATGGTGCAGGATCAAAATGTTCATGCGTAACAGACGCCTGTCTCATTTTAGTTTTGGTGAAGGTTTCATACGTCGGGATTGAAGTATGTGTCTGAAAAGCTACAGTTGATGATGCTTTTATCTTTTTGCACTAAATGCGTGTGACTAATACTTAACAACGCCGAAGAACTACATCTAACATGACTCGTGGCGCTTTAGAAAACACTGCATTTCTCTCCTATGCAGGTGGTTAGTTGGTAATAAGTGAAAGCCTGTTGAATACTAAATGGTCTGGTTTCTAGTCTTGATGAGCACTCAACGCTGCCCGTTCACTTACACATTCATATAGCACATTTTTCCATTATTTCTCATAATGACTTTTTTTATGAAAAAACAAAAACAAACATGATAAAGCAAAACCAATAATTTCTCTAATTTTCTTCTCTTATGCGGACAAGATATCTGTACGTTTTTTGATCTTGTATAAAAGATGGGTTGGTTTTATTTGGATCCCTTGTAGCCAGAGACTGTTATTACAAAACAATAGAAAAAGTACTTAAGTCCCTTAATTCACTGTAGCCACATTATCAGCTGTTAAACTAATCCAGTAAAAAGACAGTTTTGAAAGTTGTAGTGTGGTTTACGATGCTTAGAAATTCCCCGTATTGCTGAGCTGTGGATGTTCCTGAAACATGTCAGAGGTTGTCCATCACTGTGTGTTTGCAGCTGCTGAATTCTCTCCACATTTCGCTTTTCTACTATCCAGTAATTTGATTTAATTCTGTCACATGGCTGTTTGCATGCTTTCGTCATGCAGGAGGTGTTAGAGTCATGGCGGCAGCGTGAACGGTGAATGCTGCAATGCTGATTTGACGCTTGACTTCCATCCAGGCCCTTTCAGGGTCAACTGAGTTCTCAATGTCAAACAGTGCATCATAGATCCCAGGGAACGACTCCCCGGCATATTTATTATGGCTGCTGGGAGCAAAGATCACGTGTCTGAAACAGAGAGGAGGGTGTTATGTTAGAGAACCCACTGATAGCAATTTCGAAACATACAGCGTGAGAAGAATCTGTGAAAATAAAAATGTGCATGGTTTTATCATGCTGAAAAACAGGATTTACTTTGTAATGGGATATATTTTATCGGTGAAATGAAAAACAGACCAAAGTAGAATCACATTTCTTGATTAAAAGCACAGACCCACGGGTAGAATAAAGATGTTTCACGACAGTAGTGAATGCTCTTCCAAGTTTTCTGAATGACAATTTAATACTCAAGCCCATCCCACTAACATAGCTGGGTTAAAAGTAGCTGAGAAAAAGTGCTTCGGTGTAGATATAAAGAGAAGTTTAAATTGGCAAACGTCTTGGTGTCTATTGTGGACTTGAGAATTCTGAGGCCGATATTCCTAATGCGACAAAGACCACTTTCCTTCATATATGGAATATTTTTTTTACACTGACTTCCCATTTCTTTTAGAAGTGACTTTAATGTCCTTTCATTCACATGCAAATTCATAAAAATTTCCCACAATACCAGCGGAGAATCTGCTTTCAGCTTCAAACCTCCAAATCTCATCAACATGCTGCTCAGCTACATCAGATGTGCAGATTCTGGTGATATTTTTTCATCAGTGATAACAATAATAATAATGATACTAAATAGTCATCTAGTCCACTAATTTGTGGTTGTAGTCAAGTACACGTGTAACTGGTGAGACTCCTGCCTGGTACATGTACTGTACATTTGAAAGAGAGAGTGTAAGACTGACCTGTAGAAGGGTCTACCAGGTAAACCCAGAGGATCTATGAAGGCTCTCTCCAGATACATGAGTTGATCATTCATAACACGAACTTCCAGAGGACTGACACACACACACACACACACACACACAAACACAAACAAACCAAAATGAAGGTGACACTTATGTAACAACAGAAAAACGTGATCAAATATATTCAGGGTTTTGTATAATGGAAATGACTAACGCACTTACTTTGCCGTGTTAAGAGTCTTCAGGCGCTCATGGAAACCCCTGGCTGCCACCGTGAAGTTCTCCACTGCTGAAAACAGAAAATCTAAAAACACAAGTGCAGATGTTCTAGATGAGAACGTTAATTACCATAGACTGACGACACAGTGGCCAAAGCCGACTCACCAAAAGACACCTCAAACGTCTCCATCTCCCCCGGGTGCCTCTGCGCCAGCTGAGCAATGCTCTGCGCGTACTTCCTTAGCGAGCCTGCATACTCGTTGGCACTGAGAGGAAGCAGCTGGGAATCTGCCAATAGGAAGATGAGCCCTCCTCTCACCCGAGCCACTGCCTGAAGCCGCCGGAAGTGGGGGTCGTAAAATTTCTCCACAATCTCAAAGGTTTCATATACACTGTGATAGACCGGATAACTGCTGTACCGCTCCGTTTTCTTGAGATGAACATGCAAACACAAAGAGGACATTTCACAGATTCCACAGTTAAAGCTTAAATGCATATCTGTACATTCAAACTACTGTCGGATGAGTTCACACACTGATTATCAGGCCTATCGGCTCCATACGGCTTCAATTTAGCTGTGTTTACATACGTACAACCTGCCAGAAATTATGATTAGAAGTAGAAGACAGGGACTTAAGATGCTCCCTCAGTCAGGTCTAATAGTTTTGCTTCACAGAGCCTATTTTCAGATGAATTATGTTACAATGTTCCTGATAATAAAATAAAGATCTAGGTAAGTACGTAAACAAATGTCTTCAGTCTTCAACTAAATGAAACACTCACTGCATAGATAAAAAGACAAATATGTACAAATATGTGACATACCTTGTTCTTGGTGTATCTGGCTCTGCCTGCAGCGATTCCCAGACGGATGAAATAGGCCTCAAAATCACTGCCTGAGCCGAGTTTACTGATTCTACAAACATCAGAATGATGAAACGGTGTGTCTGATCACTGTATTGATTTTTTTTCAAAAGACAGGTCAAATACTACTTTTCAAACATGAACCTAAACTAAACACCTAGTTAAGATAGTATCTCTTTTGTCATTATCTCTTATTTCAGCATCTTTCTCTTCTTATTCCTAACTCCCTGCTGCTCTCATGACTTTATTGTTTCGCTGGTTTGGTTACACCCTGGCTCTGAGCCAAAAAAAGCACCTGGCGATGATGCTTCATACCTGGGTGCATCACGGTCATTTGTCCAGTTGTCTCTCTTGTGCCAGCTCTCATACAGAGAAACACCTTCTTCTCCTTCCTCTGGACTCTCTATCTACAGGCAATCATAGTAAAGCAAACCTTTTAATTTGAACTCAGTATCACTGTGTTGATATAGTCTCGCATGTGTATGAATTTGCTCACTTGCTTGGTGAGGTCATACACCAGAGTGTGTAGAGACGGAGTGCAGTCCACTCTCAGTGTGTACATACCTGTGAACGGAGGATGCACAAATCATTTCCAAACTATTTCAGCCTCTGCACCCTTTTTATACACAGAAGATTGTACTGCAGCAAAGAAAACACTGACCCTCTATCGCAGAGTCTGCATTTATGTAGGCCACAGCTCTCTCCTGCAGCACCTTGGCATTGTCCTTTGGAGAAAGATACATGTGGTTAGTGTGTTTGTGTGTGTGTGCACGCATGTGTGTGTGTGTTGACGTAAGTGCTACCTCTGCCCATTCTGTAGATCCCAGCAGTCCGAATTCCTCTGCATCCCAGCTGGCAAATATCATAGTCCTTCTTGGCCTCCAGCCTAAACACAGACACACACACACTGAGTAAGGACTGTGTGACTGTGTGATTATTCACATAAGTCACTTTATGCACAGATGTACCTTTACTTAGAAGCTTGCCAGCACTCCTGACAGTCTCGTGGACAACTGCAGCCCCAGACATAGGATCAATTCCTCCAAACACCCAAGCATCCCGATGCCCTCCGAGAATCACGTACCTATCTACACACACACACACACACACACATGATCCACCCTGAGCCAACAACATACGTTTCAATGTTGAAAGAGCACCAAATTAAGAACAAAAGATTCTTTCCTTATTTAATTTCACAAGATTAAATTTCAAGATGTTGTTCAAATAGTCTTAAAACACACTGATAATGTATTTCTTGACAAATGTATATTGTCCTTTCTGTCATCATTATGCCGGTATATACTGTACAGTATGTATTAGAGGTGGACAATGACTTTGATAAAGTCAGTGATGGGCCTCACTTCAAATTTAATTTTCTACATTTAAATATATCTTAAATTGTGTTTACTATGATCTATAATGTACATATAAGTGTGAAGTGTGAAGAACCAACTCTTGTTTGTGGTAATTGCAGGGTGTCAGGTTAATCAGTGTTACTTGCATGCGCTTAGCCGGGTGTATACTGTTGCTAAAGGGCAGAATGAAGGGTTAGGGCAGTTTGTGTGGTCATACCTGGCTCCAGAGCTCCTCTGATCGTGCCAATGACGTTGTAGATCCTGGTTACCTGGTTGTTAGTGTGGATGTTCATGCGCACCTTTCTGGGATACACAAGAGTATTAGGAAGGAGTGACGCATGCTGAGTAAAGGAACATTCATATTGTCATCAGGAGGAGGAGGAGGAGAACAAATATGTTAACTGGGAATCATGTGAGCGGGACACACTTTTATTTGATTATTTACTGAAAATGAGTGCATTTCTTTGGAAGGCAACACAGCCTCAGGAGCATGTTTACATGTTTTTTTATTTTATTTTATGCAACGACACGGCTGGTGTAGAGGTTAGCACTCTTGCCTTTGTGGGCCTTTCTGCATGGACTTTGCATGTTCTCCCCATGTGTGCAAAGGCAAATTGAACATTCCAAATTGACCGTCGGTGTGAGAGTGGACGGTTGTTTGTCTTTATATGGTATATGTGGCCATATAGAGATGAGTGAGAGAGTGAGTGGTGCAGGTAATGGAGGCTGTGCTCTGTAACTGCAGTATAAATGTGTTTTATGAGGTGTTTTCAAATCCAAAATTCAGTTCTTTAGAAAATATAGCACAGTTGATTCTATTTGTTGTTGTTTTGATTCTTCCCCAATTGTTAATGTTTTTTTTTTACCACCAGTACCAAGTACCTAGTAGTGTGGTTGACTACGTGCCTCTAGTTATTATTATTTTTATTCTTATCTATTTATTTATATTTATACTATGTGATGTGGGTAACTGGACTGGTCCAAGGGGAAGGGAATGCTGTTGCTTATGAGTGCATAGTTTGTTCCTCGGTTGGCTACAAGCCAGTGGGTCATTAAAACTAAACAAGAGAAGAGGGGCAGCAAAAGGGGAGAGCAACAACTAGGAATGTAGGCAGTGCAGCAGTGAATGAATGAATGTATTTTCAAACATCATAACAAACACACATAAAATAACAATGCAACAGGTCTCTAGGTTTTTCTTTCAAAATAAAAGTAGACCATACTGGATCATACTCAATATCACCATATCACCATATACACTCAACACCTCCGCTTTCATCTTCTCTATGTCTTGAAAATGTAGTATTTTCAAGCATTTATTAAACTGAATGTGTATGTGTGGCTGCAGAGGAACTGTCAACTGGAGATGAATGAGGTTTATTTTGGAAGAATCACATTATCCCAGAGTCAGGTGGCTGAGTATGGTCACTTTAACCCAGCGCAGGAAGAAATTGTTACAAATGCAAACTTACTGCTTCTTGAATTCGTCGGTAAATCCTGGACCAATCCTGTAGGACACATTCAGACCTCCTTTCCAGTTGTTGGGTGGGATCTGCCCTCCCATGTTCCTGGTAGGCACAATCAGCATTTTGTGAACTCTTCTGACTATTGTTTGAACGGAATGGACATTTGTTTCTATGTTAAAGTTACCCACATCCACTACTTCTCACACCAAACCACATCATTTGTTATTATCAAACACAGGAGCATTTTCTGTACTTTAGCAAGTGAATTGCGTCATGGAAGCCAATTGGATGCACAGGAATCTTGGGAAGTCCTGCTCCCTCCTCGAGGCTGAATCTGTATGTGTATTCTGTGACAGAGGGGACAGTTGAATAAGTTAGATGAAATCACACCCGTGTTGTAGCTCATGCACAACACATGCAGACACGCACCTTTAGCGGGGTACCCGGGTGTGAGTGGGTCTCCTGCTCCATTTAGGTTGAGAACATTTCCTCGCTGAGCTCCTCCACCCGGCAGGTTCCAGCCATCAGGGTAGGGCTGTACACACAAGCTCAAATGTTTTCTTTCTACTTTTTCCTTTTTTAAACTCATAGTCAGGGTCATACATTGATTGATGTTGCAAAGACCACTTATCCATGCTTTGTTAAATGCTTGGATATTAACTCTTAGAACACAGAGCATTTAAGATGCTTTTTCCCCCCCATTATTATGTTACAATGTAGAGTATATACAGAGGCTATAAGAATTTACAATATAGTGGGTCTTGTATCTTTTTTTCAGCACAAAATGACAATCTGATTAAATTTCTTTTTCCATTTTCACCAGCTATATAAACACACCTGGGCAAAAAGTACTAGAATTTGTGAAATTTGGAAATATGTCACAGTTCAAAGTTAATTTCAAAGTTTTTATGAACAAATAGAAAGAAAAACTGTCTATTTTGTGACTTCTGCACAATTATTGTTACTAAAAAGGAGATTTTGAAATGAATATAGTATACATATATATATATATAAACCTATAAACACACCCCCATTATGTCCATATAAGAAGTTGTGTACTATTCCCACAGCAATTTACCAAGGGTGCACTTGCAGCACTAAGTGTTAAGATAAAGGTATTGTCCTGACTATAATCAGCGTCTGCTACAATAAGGAGAGAAATCAAACACTTCATTTTATACTTCATGAATTAGGGTAAAATATTCAGCTTGAAATAATTGCAGAGTACAGTACAGTACAGTACCTGGACTCCGGCAGCCCAGTAATCTGCTGGGTCTGAGAACATAATGATCCCCTTTGCTCCAGCTAACATGGCATTCTTCACCTGGTGGACAGACAAATGCAGACAGAGTGAGCAGCGTGCCATTTCAGCGTGCAAAATAATGTTTATTCCTGACTTTGGAGACATTGGTGTTCATTTTTTTATGTGAGAAAAATATCCTTTTTTTTTAATCCGGCATTGATGAATTGATAAACTACTGCTGTGTACCTTATTGCCTCTGAATATTCTCCCATATCTGACAATGACAATTTTCCCCGTTACATTGATGTCCATCTCCCGCTGCAGCTGGAAGAAGTCTTCTGTGCGGCCATAGTTCACGTAAACCAAATCACCCTGAAGAGAGAAAGAAGGGGGAGACTTATGTGCTTGTGTCGTCACATGGGTGAGGATATTTCAACGATTTAAACGTCACTGACCTTACAAGGTTATTTGAAGGTTATTATCATAGTAATTATGGTTAAGGTCAGCGCCAGTCTCCAGGAAATTAATGTAACTCAATGTAATGTCCTCTGAAGTCATGGAAACCAGTGTATGTGTGTGTGCGTATGTGTGTGTTTTCTTGTATGGATATTTTTGTGGAAGTGAGGACATTTTTGCCGGCCCTTCCTACACCCCTGAAAATGGCTTTTTCAGGGTTAAGACCTGGTTTTTGGGTTATGGTTAGGGTTGTGTGTGTGTGTACCTCAGGTTGTCCTTTCGCAGAGAAGGCACTATACGGAGGCACAATGTCAGAAACATCTTCATAGCCCTCTGGAACAGGCTCTGCCAATGATGTGTTAAATATCTGCGAATGAGGAAAGATCAACTGAAATGACATTTGACAAAACAGCATCACATCATCGCATAATTACTCATCTATAGTAATAATTTGTGACAGTGAAGTTCTCTCTCATTATTTTCTGAAATTATATAAATCAATCTATTTGTTAATGAATAATAAATAAATAAAGCAATTTAAAGTAGGACTTTATAATACTTTTACTTCAGTAGAGCATCTGAATTCTTACTCCCTTGCTTAAATGACGGAGAGAAAGTACAAATCATGATATCATGAATCATGATGAACTCATGATATTGGTTTGATACACCAAAATAAATTCTTTGAATTTACTTAAACGGGGACAGATGGCAGTATAGATGCCAGATACTGGACTTCCAGTATCTTCCTGGTGTGGAATCTGGCTAAATAATTGAATAAAGTGATTGTGTTTTACTGGTGTTATATGACCATGCAGTAAATTCTGATATCTTTTGTTTGCCTTAGTGCTGCATCATTATCTGCACTTATAGGACATGATGGCTATAAAAGGACTTTGGACCTGAATGAGCTGTCTTGCAGTTTTCTGGCAACATGGAGACGAGGCCCGGACAAGTTTTAACGTGTGTTTGTAATCTGCACATGAACTCTGCAACAGTCAGGGCTGCATGCAGTCGTTCTATTGTTAACGTGCATGAAAAGAAACCCCACCATCCCTTTGATATTGTATTGTATTGTTCTTTAAGTAGTAAGATATAAAAATGTAAATGTTTTTTGCCAATACCTCACTGCCAAGTTGGTCAACAATGGAGATGTAATTGGGCTGTGATTTATTGGGGTAGGACAACAGGACGTCGTACGGCACCATCTCCACCGAGTCCAAGCCAAAATCCTTCCACTCACGTTGGATCTGCTCTGCATATTTCAGGTTCTGCTCTGTACCTGCCAGGTGAGGGAGTCGAGTAAATTTTCTGTCAAGAGTGAAAGAACGAGTTAGGTTTACTTTGTGCTCACAGGAAAAACAGGAGCTGCTGCTTCATTAATCCCCACTAAGGATTTCAGACACCAAAACTACCAAGATTTGAATTTGAATTTACCGATTCAAAAGCAGCACACATGTTTTTATAGACTAAGGCAGGTATAGATATTATTAGAAAAAACTTTTGTTATCGCTTCTGTCGCTGCTGGTTCACAGAAACAACAGTGCACTTATCATTATCATTGATATAATGTTAAGATATAAGACGACAAAAAAAACAAAACAAAAACAAAAACAAAAAAAAACTGTATACATCGCACTTATGACTAGCACTTCATAGTTTGGTTTACTTGAAGCTCTTATTTGTACCCAAATGTTTAAATGCACTTATTGTAAGTTTGGATAAAAGCATCTGCTAAATGACATGTAATGTAATGTAAAAGATATGCTTATCAATTCAAAAATATACTTTTTTTTAAAGTAAAAGTTTAACTTGAAGGTTGTGGGTTCAATTCCTAGTCTATATGTATACTTGAGCAAGGCACTTAACCCCATGTTGAAGTGTGTGAATGGGTGAATGGGAAAACTGTAGTGTAAAGCAGCTCATCAAGACTAGAAAACCTCTATACAGACCAAGATAGATGGAGGTAGTGGAGTAAAAGTAAAAGTTGCTAGAAATATAAGAAAACAAAGTTAAGTACAGATATGTGAATGTTGTACTTAAGTACAGTGACAAAGTATTTGCACTTTGTTACATTGCAACACTGGTTAATATACAATATTCACTGTATCGTCTGACATCCTAAATTCTTCCTTTTTATTTCAGTGAAATAACATTAATGTTGTTTTTCTTTTCCCCATGGATGTAACATCTTGCTGTGTGAGGAAACGCACGCACACACACACACACACACACACACACACACTGGGGAGTCAGTGGGGTTTTAGGGCTAAGGTTAAGTTAATATCAAAACTGTCTCTTGGAACTTTTCCTTTATATATGGAACAATTATTCAATTATTCTTATTTTGTATGTGCTTAAATCTTCTATATCAAAGAGGCTGTTTTTTTTCCCCATTACCTGAGATGCTCTCTGATCTTGTCTGGCTGGATTTCTTCCAAAAACTCCGTCAGGTACTTGGTGGAAGCACTGTTGTTAGTAGTACGTGGATGTGTGGGCTTTGCAAACCAGCCTGCAGAACCACACCACAAGTCAGTACAACTGCAGTGTAAGTTTACAGTGGTCGTCAACATGTGACTGGATGACACGACAAAGCAGATGGAACATGCTGAGTGAGCATAATGTGTTTATTTGTGTTTGACATTAACAGAAGATTCCCCGCATGTTAGAGTTCACATTTTAAAAGGCATTTTGGACGGCAAGTGTTAACCTGCTGTGAGCACAAAGGTGTCAAATGTTACAGAGGGGTGACAAACACAAGCTCATGATTCAGCCGAAACAGCATTTGTTAGATTTGACAAATAATAATATATAACATTATTTTACTACTATTATAGTTCTTACTTCATTACCATATATACAGTCATCCCTGATGAATTATCCCACTAATTTCACTATGACATTTCAATTTAATGTACATGTCTTTGTCAAGAAAATAAATGAATAAACATATATACATATGTATATACACAGAAACACAGATAGTGTTGGTTGTTCTCAGGTCTTACCTACGATGAAGCCCATGAAAAACAAAGCAGTCACCAGGATAATCCTCCAGATCCACTGGATTAACCTGCTCTCCTTTCTCATTGTGAAACAGGCAGGTTGTCCCACAGACTTTCAACTCAGGAGTTTATGCCTGACTAGCAGAGATCGTCAAAGAGAGTCATTTGCTTAAGTTGTGCACTGTGGGGGAAGAGTGAGATAGAGCAAGGCAGAGTGAGTGAGTGAGTGAGTGAGTGAGAGAGAGAGAGAGAGAGAGCTGGTCATAAATGCAATGGTTGGTCAGTGCAGTAATGACTGTGTCGTGCACCTTGGCTGTTATGAAATAATCAAAAGCCCACAATTAACAACGATCGGAGAAAAACTCTGACTTTAACTATCCAGTATTTTGTTGAAATAGATTTATTGTAATAACATTTTTGTCCATATTGCCCAGCCCTATGCTGGACATAGTTAACTCTTAGTGCTCACAATCCCTGGCTGTGGAAATAATACACAACTCCTTACTGTATGTGGACATTTCTGGGGTTGTGTTGTGTTTATAGGTCACATCTTCAGGCTTTACTTTAAAATGCATTTTTACCCTTATGTGTGATTGTCAAAGTTATGATAATTCTATATTGCATATTTTCCAAAAACTCAGCTGTTTCTTCTTCTTCTCCATACTCACTCCCAATAGAAAAAACATTGTTGGGCTCTTAAAGGCCATCAAAACTGACAACGTGTGTTTACGTAAGTTCATTAAAACTTGATCTGTTTTCTGACATAGTTTCCCACACTGAAGAGGTAAAGGCTGACCCCTATTGCTTATGGGAACGACTGTGTGGGGTGGACACTGGCTCTTGTCTCTTTCATGTGGTAGGACGAAGTGTGAAACAGAGAGGAGGACTCTGCTCTCAGGAATGTGGGGAGGTCACACAGAACACAGCTCTGCCCGGTCCTCACACTCACAAACAACAACAACAAAACACTTTCATTAAACCAGCCGAACTTTAGCTGCTGCAGGGAGGTTGATTTTGATTTAGAACAAGAAAATGACCCTGCAGCTGTTATCTGCTCTCTGGTGACCAGTGTTACCAGTGGAGAAATACATGCTGTTCATCCCAATTTTAAAAGACTGACCTTTGAATCTGTCTAAAAAAAAGCAGAAAAAAAGCCTTTCATCATGCCTACGTTATGTAAATAAAAGAAGAAGCTGTAAAAACAGCTTTCACATTGATGGATGTATCTCCACTGCAGGGAGTTGCTTTCACTCAGCCTCCTGAGTATTCACCACAGATGTTATAAAACCTCTCTACTTAGGGGTTTTTGTTTGTACTGGGTCACGCTCATATGGGAAGACTGTTGAATTTAGATGCATAACTGTAGGTGCCAAAATCATATCACTTGAGTGTTAGCATCTCTACACTGGGAACCAATACCTTAAAGAACTACCTTTTCCTTATCATCCCAACCGATCACTTTGGTCCCAAAATGCAGGTTTACTTGTGGTCTGTAAGAGTAGAAGGGAGGCAGAGCCTTCAGTTACCAGACTCCCCTCCTGTGGAACCAGTTTCCAGTGTGGGTTCAGGAGGTGGACACTCTCTCTGTATTTAAAGTTAAGGCCTGAACAAGAACAAGAAACATTTGTTTTCTCTCCAAGAGCTCCAAGAAAAGAATGAAGCCATTATTTTCTTGGGGCTTGTTCTAGACTCATCATCCGGGCAGAACTTTTTTCTTGTGTGGTGTCCAACGACTATTGCATGATTGGCCAGAAATCAGAAGTAGATGTGGAGGACTTCCCAGAAGTTTTACACTTGGGTTCCTCGCAAAGTATGAAATGTCCTAGCCAGAACTAACTTTTGTGCCTCAAGAACAAGAAAAACATTCTCTGCTCTTGCAGAGTACGTACAGGCCTTTAGACTTAAAGGCTTATTGTTAGAGCTGGCTCAGGGAAACCTGAACCATCTCTTAGTTAGGCTGCTATAACCCTAGACTGCTGGGGGAAATTGTGTGGTGCATTCATACTCACTCTCTCACACTCACTCCCATCAGTTTATTTGTTTCTTTAAATCAACAATCTATGCTGCTGCCTGTGTACTTGACATTGTAATAATATAAACATGTCATAGCCAATTCAGAACTGTCCTGTCTAAACCAACTTGATACACCTTTTATATATCTGCTCTGCTGTCGCTGCTTCGCCTCCCTCTTTCCCTTACTCTCCCCCACTGCTCCTCTGTCCCCCATTTGTCCTTTCACCCCAACCGGCCGAGGCAGATGCCTGCATATTTTTTAAGAGATGTCAGAGATTTCTTCCTGTTAAAGGGGAGTTTTTTTTCTCTCCACTGATGCCTCATCGTTGCTTATTGTGTGATCTGTTGGGTTTCTGTTCTCTCTACAGCGCCTTGAGATAATGTATGTTGTGATTTGGCACGATACAAATAAAGTCAAATTGAATTGAACTGAATGAAAACAAACTTAACCCAAAGGTTCATTGCTGTTAATAATTCACTTAATTCACTTTGTTAATGGCATTATAATCTGGCCAAAACATCAATGCAGCTATTCCATAAAGCTAATTATTTTTGGTGCAGTTTGTTTCTGATCGCAGATTACTTCATTAATTAACTGTTTGAGCAGTTAGTTAATTTCACTTCTTTTAACTTTGCTGGGTATGTTGTTGTTGTTTTTGTGTGGAATTTCTCATGAAATTGCATCAAAATCATCGAGAAGAAAAATGTGTGGAGCAAAGATATCTCTGAAAGAATGGTGCAGATCCTGGTCTTCCTTCAGTTACTGTTGTAGGTTGTTGTTGATGAGAAATAAATGCTTGTTATATTATGCTATATAATCATACATATTATATTATACTGGCAGAAAAGCTGTTCGTGTTGGTATGTGCTCTTGGAGCAAATTCATTTGTGTATCCTTTGTTTCTAGATTAAACTGCCAAAACCAGGCAAAGAACCCAAAAATACGCTTGACTCAGGAGAAAAAGTGTGCAGCTCATCAAAGGGGAGGACAAGAAGTAAGGAGTCGGACACCTGAAATAAGACAACATATGAATTTCAAAATAAAACAGGAAGTAGCAAAAATATGTTTGTATGACAAAAATGAGGGACCTTAGTGAATAGCTCCCTCTAGTGGCGCAATAGAAAAGTGAGAAGCGGTGGAGCGGCAAATATTTTCTTTTCTGAGTTTTGTTGTGTTTACTTAGTGCAGCGTATTTCTTTTGTCGGTGCTGGAAATGAGGCGACAGACAGTCAGAGACACTACGACAGCAGCAGTAGTCATGCTGAGCTCCTCGCCGCTCTGACTGGTTTCATTTGGGGGATGAAAGAGTCCAAAGTTGCTCAGAGAGCAGGCGGTGGGAGTTTATCTGAGGCAGCTGCTGACACCGGCCGGTGTGCGGACGCTGCTGCTCACACACGACTAGAGACAGAGAGACGGATAGACACGGAGCTGCTAACGGGAGGAGGAACCGGTGTTTTCCTCTTCGCCACACCGAGGTTGTGGTGAGGAGTTTGGGGGCGCTGACCAACCCGAGACGGCACCATCACCATCGTCATGGTCGTGTCGTTGCGGAGCTGGGTTGCCAACGAGGGAGGGAAACATTTAATCCTGGTGAGGAAAAAAAAAAAGTTCAGCTCCAACTCAAACTCTTTCCTGTTAACGGATTTGTCTGTTTTACATTTTCATGTGTTTATTTATTTTTGTATTTTGAAGAAAACTTCAGAGGAAAGAAACTGACCAACTGGTGATGAAGATACATTAATGAGCTTCTAAAGTACATGTGCAAAGTTTTTTTGTTTGTTGGTGTTCTTTACTTTGAGAAGGGAGGTTTTAAAAAAAAAGAATAGTCAAACAGCGTCGAATGCTAATGAGTCACTGCTGTTAATGCTAATTATTAGAAATCAATCAACATAAGTTAATGAAATCAAAAAAAGCTACTTAAGTGCAATACACATACAATATGTCATGTTCAATCCTGTTTATACTGTAAATATCAAGCCCATCCTGTATATATTCTATGTATATGCGAACTTAATGTCTATAATGTACATTCTATTTTACCTTATTATAGTTTTATTGTTAATATTTTTCTATATTGTACTTCACATATGTGGAAATGCATGTTTATTTTTTATTACCTTTACGTTAACTGTCTTTGCTGCTGTGACAATGTAAATTACCCCACTGCAGGATTGTCTTATTTTAGGTAGCTGGCTAATTATTGGAGAAGACCTCAGTGAGATGGAACACAATTTTTTAAATGAGAGACATACCCAGTTAGGTCAAATGCAGTGATAGTGAACAGTTCAAGGTTGGGTGCTGGACATAATTTGCTGTGTTTGTGTTTGTGTAGGTGCTGTGGATGGGAGCAAACACCTGGCTGTTTCTGAAGACCTTTATGCTGTATTACTCTGGACAACAGTATCACTACCTCTTCGAAATGCTTGGGGTGAGAGAGATTTGACACACGTTCATAGGACTCGACTGCATTCACTGGTTTTCTTTTGGATATTTTGACACTAACAGCAGATCTCTTCCACGTTTTACGCCCCGAAACACGAGTCAAGACCGAAAACATGTTTTCTTAAAGGGATAGGTAACAGAGAATAGAGATATTATAAGAGATTGTTTTACTCTGAAGGAAGGTTGCTTTTTGTAACATCTGTTACCACATTAGTAAAAGTTAATTACAGCCATGACATTGAAACTTTCCTGTTTTGACAACAAATGAACCAGTAGATGATACTCTCACAAAGGTGAAACCCTTTTTAGTTCCTCACTGACTCATCAGCAGATCCAGGCTTGTAGATTTTTAGAATCTATGTGATTGTGTACACATAGATTAATATAGATTATAACTACAGACAAAACATTTTCAAATGCAGATCACAGACAAAAGAATAACCACTATACAGTAATGACTACCCTTTCAGGGAGATTCTGTAAAGTATAAGTGTCAGTCCAGATGAAGCCATCTGAGGCACTGCCTATGTAGAAAAATATATACAGTACATCTTTTTTCCTTAAATGTCTTCTTAAAAGGTGCAAAACATTTAGCCACACCTGACTTTTAAATAGTCCGTTGGCCTAGTCCTCGACGAACACCCAAGTTTGTGACCCAGTGCAGCAATCTCCTTAAGTTTTCATGTCAATAAATATGTTGAAATTCAGCGCAAAAAACAGCTTTACAAAATATATTGATAGATATAAATGATTGACATACTATATAAGTATAGTATGTGGTCTACAAAGTGATCAAAAGCTTATATTATAGGACATTGTTGAAAATGTCACCCAAATGGTCATTGTATGTTAGCGGAGGAACAGAAAGGAACAAAAGAAGATTTGGTTTCCCCACTTTAGCATCCACATACATCATGTAGCATTGTTCCTACATCATGGGGCACTAAGGCTATTTTAATGGCTGCCCAGTGACAACAATGAGCCTGTAAGTGAAAAATGTAGAGAAAAACAACAACAAAAAATGTATTCACTATCTCAACTCAAAATATTTCCATAGATATATTGGAAACAAGATTTGTGCTGCATTATCATCTGTCATAATACAGTTGCAATGTAAAGGCACGCACGCATGCATGCACGCATGCACGCATGCACACATGCACGCACGCACGCACGCACACGTGGATCAGGATTGAACCCTGTTAGTGTAATTGCTGTTACAAGGTCTTGTGTGTGTGCATGTGTGTATACTTGTATTTGTTACCTCTTTAGGACCTTTTCTGGGATAAACACTGAACTTATCAGGACCAATAGTCCTCATGCAGACCAAAACCTGGTCCTAATGAGACAGAATCTATCTGATTTCTGAGGAACTGTTTGAGTTTGAGATTTCAATTGTAGTTGAGGTTAGGGTTAGGCATCAACTGGTTATGGTTAAGGTTAGCAATAATGCTTTGTGTAGGCTGTCCAAATGAATGGAAGTCAATGAGAATCCAGGGTAGCTGCACCAACCTCTGTGTGCCAATGAAAATGTCTTTGGTTGAAGCACAAATGTCTCTGACCATCCATTCTTTTTCTGCTCTGACTGCTTTCTGTATTTGTTCTGTTAGTTGAAACTTGTTTGAAGTAAATTATTAGCAGAAATGTTTTGTCCCTATTTGTATGTTAGTCGTTAACATTCCTCCTCGTAACCCTGGATACTTGTGATTGTTTGCTGGAAGAAAAAAAATAAAAAGTTAGTGGTCTGTATACTTAAGATATACTTGCACTGATTACCAATACAAATATATCATAAGAAGCTTTCAGTCACTACAGAGTCGCCATAGATACTTAGCATTGGACCTGAATCTGGCGTGATGTTTTTTTTTTAAGCTTTGTCATTGTGTTGTTGTGATTGTGGTGACTTTTAAAAGTATCTTCACATTTTTTTTAAAGCATTGAGTTTAGATTTGGAGTATGGGCAAAAATACACTTACTTAATAGTTTAGTTTGATTTTGTTTATGTATTCAAACATAAAAAAAAAATTATATTCTGTTCATATTATTCAGTGTTCGAAGGGAATTAGGATGAAGTCCTACCCCTCCTTTTTTCTCTTTAAACACAAACAGTCAAATTGAAGCTTCAAAACAATTACGAAAACAAATTAACAGGAAAAACCAAGTCAAAAAAGTCACATTGGACCAACTCCAGTCCACCAGCCTGTTCATCTTTTCTATGGACAAAGTGGTGGATTGAAATCAAAATTCAAGTGACAAAATATGATGTAGCAGCAGGCGCCATGTGTAAGCTATTTACGCGCTGCCTGTATACAGAGAGACACAAGGAGAAAGAAGGGCAAGTGTGGGCACGTCTCTGGCTTTAACCGAATGCCTTGCCAGAGGGCTAAGTTTATATGTGTGTGTGTCTCTCTCTGCGTGTGTATGTGTGTGTACTTGCACGTGCAAGCTTTAATGCTGCTTAAGGGTGTTTAGATTGAACTTCCAAAACATCTTTTCATGTCCGTGTGTATGATTCTGTGTGTGTGAGTGAATGTAGGATTCTTTAGGACTTTTCCTGTCATAAACCTTGTCAGGGATTACTAGTCCTCATAGAGATCAAAACCTGGTCCTAATGTGGCAGATTTATTTCTGAGGCTCAGGTTGAATTTGTGGCAAAGCATTACTTTGTTATGGTTAAGATTAGGGACACTGCTTTGTTTAGACTACCCAAATGAATGGTAGTCAATGCAGTGTCCTAAGGAGAATAGCTGCACAAACCTGTGTGTGTGTGTGCAGACACATATGGGGATGTACAGAAAGCAGGATATCAGATCTCCTGCATGTGGTTTTGCTGTCAGTTGCTTTTCTTTGTGAAGCTGTGTAGAGTTAATGTATATGGGATTTTTTTTCTAATATATCAGACTCTTTGAGCTCACTGATGTCTAGCCCTCGACTTGGTGTTTGTATGTGGACGTCTCTCACTCACATCTTTATCAGTTAGTTGTGCTGTAAAGCGTGGTCTTGTCCTTCCTTGATCGTGGACTGAAGGTAGATCATGTAAAACTGCTGCTTGTCCAGTTGTGACGTCTTTATTTCCAGTAAATTTCCTGGAATATGTTCAAACAGTTTTTTTTAATTGGTGGCAGCAGTTTGACAAAGTAAATTTGCTCTCCATGCTGTAAAGGACAAAGATTTGTTAAAAGATACCAAACCAAACTTAATCAAAAGACCACTACTGCACTGTGGGTGTGACTGTTACGCAGGTCAAAGAAACATTATTTCCAATGCAGGTTATTGTCGTTTTGTGTTTATTGACCAAAAGCAAACAAAAAGAAGAATAAACTCACCTAAATAATGCATGATGCCCTCACTATGCCCAAACCAATTATATTAAATAACAGAAACTTGAAAATATGCTAGTATGCTAACAATTTCATTAACAAAAATATAGCTGAAGAAAGCACTAAATACTGACCATCAAAAATCTAATCGTAATAAAAACAACTTAAGTCACTAACAACACAATCAAACCAAAATCCAAATACCAAACAAATAGCTCCTGCAATAGTTTTTAAGAGGAAGAGAAGAAATGGCTCAGTGCTCACTGAATACTTAAAATCTGAGTTAGAACTGCTCTAAAGTGTTTGTCTGATCATTTTATTTCTGAATCAAGACCAGTCATTGAAACCTGCCTAACGATCCTTGTGTCTCTCTCAGCTCGGCTTGTGCATCAGCAGGGCGTCTGCGTCTGTACTGAACCTGAACTGCAGCCTGGTGCTGCTGCCCATGTGTCGCTCCCTGCTCACCTTTGTCCGAGGAAGACACACGGTAAGAAATGAAACTGACTGAGAAGTAGTACTGAGCCAATATGGCCAGTTTGTAGTTTAAACCCAATGGACAGAAAATAACAAACACTTGTTCAGCAGAAACATAGACATTTGAGGTAAAACGTTAACTAGCTGCCTGTTAAATAATATTGAATATAATAGGATATAATAGGAAATTATATTGGGATATGCTGTATAAAACTCTCTTACACTTCAAGAAAACACTTGACAGTTTTGTGTATTTTTAGTAAACAGGAATTCTGAAAGTACGGGGGGAAATACATTGAGCGGAAATAAAATGTGTTAAAAACTCTCTGTGCTACAACACACAGGTATCGAGCAGAAAGACACGCAGACTACTGGACAAGAGCAAGACCTTTCATGTGGCCTGTGGAGTCACCATCTGCATCTTTTCAGGTACTTACTATCAGAGTGAGACTGTGTGTGTGTGTGTTCTTGTATTTGTTAGTTCTTTTCTGGCATAAACACTGACCTTGTCAGGACCAGCAGTCCTCGTGGAGACCGGAACCTGGTTCCAATGAGGCAGAGCCTCATTTCTGAGGAACGTTTAGGGCTAAGATTTGAATTGTGGTTAAGGTATAACACTTTGTTCAAGCTGTGTGTGTGTTTATATGTAAACTGTGTGTAAAAGTGTAGATAAAGTGGCTGCAGGCTGGCTCAGCATTTCTGGGGTACCAGCTGTGATGACCTTCCAGCTGGTCATATCTGTTTTTGCTGCTGTCAAGCTGTCTGTCTTTGTGCGTGCATGTGTGTGTGTGTGTGTGTGTGTTATCTTAGACTCTCCTCTCATGACATCATGGGAGCTTCTTGCAGCTGTGTGTCTGCTGTGTGTCCGGTTTACAAGCTTCCTCCCTTTATTCAATAAGGCAGTGTCTCACTGTGTCTTAAAAATCTGTTGATTTGTGGGGATTTGGGATGTAGATAGATAGATATTTAATTATGCCTTTGAAATGAATTGCTTATTCATGTTGGATGTTGGGTAATTCACAGTGTCGCCTATGAAAAATTATTAGATTTCTGGCTATAATAATATAATTTTTATGTGCACTATAAAGACCTCATAAAGTTAATACATCTCTACTACAGCACAATGAGCGGACTCACATAATTTATTTCAATAAAATGAAAACTACATAAATTAGAGACAGACTCTATTATTGAAATAGAGTGGCCACAGTTAATGAAGCAGAGGCATTGATTTCCTGACTTAAAATTAATCAGTCCTAAAAACACTTTATCCTTTTAGTCCCACAATGTAGCTGGATAGTGAATGTTGTTAGATTCTGTCTGGGCAAATATCTACAGTTCACCGTCACCACTGAATGTTAGAATTATTTTACTATTGTTTGCACAGGCTCTGAAGTGACACACTGGTAAATGTGACATTGTAAGACCAAGACCCTTTTTACGACATGAATTCCAGTCGTGTCGTCTGGGTGAGGCACGACAACAGGAGGATCCAGGCGAGGGGCGGCTCCTGGCTTGAACGCGCAGGAAGCAGGGTACTTGCCATTCAGAGATTTAGTTTCTCCTACTGAGTTGTCACATGAGCTCACACGGACGTTAATCAAGGAAGCTGGAAGGAGAGTCTCAGCAGCAACTCCCCAGACTTTTGTGCATGTCTGAAATTGAAAAGAAGTATGTTAGGATTCAAGATTCATGGCAGGTCACTTAAACCAAAATGTCAGGCTCATGCAGGTGATTGTTTTCTTGTGTGGGAACGATGACAATTAAAACGTTCATGGCAATCCACCTAGCAGCAGTTAAGGTATTTGTGTCTGGGTGAACTGACTGACTCTGCCACCCATAGAGCTGGCATCTGTTCTTCATCTGTACAGTGTAATCCCTCTCATCATTACCATTCACCTCTCAACACACACACTTCTCTTTGTCATATTCTAATAGTGGAGTGCCAAAGTTCTGAGACAACAAATGACAGTGAAGACAGTGAGTGTGTGGGGAACGGGGAGAGACATAGAGAGAGGGGGAGGTAGGGGGAGAGAAGGGTGGGAAGCAGTGGGAGTGAGAAAGGATGTGAGTGAGGAAAAAAAGGACCCTTGTGTCTCATGATTACACCCCCCTAATTCCATCAGCTGTTGAGCGGCTGCGTGGTTAGCCTGTGATGTCAGGGAAGTGTGTGTGTGTGTGTGTGTGTGTGTGTGTGTGTGTGAGTCAGGAGGGTGTTTTCTGCTGAACAGACAAAGAAATGCCTGTACAGGTTTCTACTCACAGTTTCATTTTGACTATAATGGTCAAGTGTGTGTCTGTGTTTAAGGCATATGAAGCGTTCCACATGACTACTGTTGTCTCTGCACACTCTTTCCCCAGTCGTGCACGTGTCTGCCCACTTGGTGAACGTCATGAACTTCAGCGTGAGCTACTCGGACGACTTTCCTGCTCTCAATTTGGCTCGCTACAGAGGAGAGGTGCGACACACGCCTGTATATTTATACACCAGCCAATCGAACTCCCGCCTTCACTCGAGTGAGGCGAATGTCTTCCAAATATGTCCTCATTCAGCGAGGATAGTCAAACACCACCAACTGATTAGTAGCCTTTTATCTAGAAGGGAGGAACTGAGCATTGAATTCACCTGCTGAGGTAATGTTGTGGAATGAAGCCTGCAGACTGTTTGCTCCCCATGTTCCACAGTTGGCTGCTATTGTGTTGCCTAAAACAAACAGTAAAACTAGACTTCACATAAATAGACAGAATAGAAACCAACTCTTTCTTTTGTTGCCTTTCCTTCACAGGATCCTAAGCTGATCATTTTGACCACAAGTAAGAAGAACTTCTCATTCTTATACAGTATTGCACATGGACCTCCCTTTATATCTGTTTTTTGTTGTTATAAAAATGCCAAAAACATTTGTTTATTCAGTATAGGATACATCTCCTATTGAAGATGAGTATATGTATGTGTCCTTGGATGAGTAACCTTACTTATTGACTTTATATCTGCTCTCGGATTGGCTGATTCTTCGCAGTCCCAGGGGTCACTGGCGTCCTGTTGGTTCTCATCCTTTTCCTGATGTTCATGTCCTCCTCCTACTGTGTACGGTACGTCAACTTAAAGCCACAATAACTGTGACAGTTCATGTTGGGTCACAGACACCCATTATAAGAGACAGGCATAGAGCAGCCATACATTTTTGCTGAAATTCTTTTTGTCTCTACCACTGTGTTTGTCTCTCAATGCATGTCTACTTGTATATAGCTTAGAGTATGTGTAATTCTCTTGTTTTTGTGTGTGTGTGTGTGTGTGTGTGTGTGTATGTGTGTGAGAGAGTGTGATGAAGACAATGGAAGGCTGGGAGACAGAAACCATAGAAACACATGCCAACCTCAGTCTGTTACAAAGCAAATCTCTAATAAGTGTTTCACTCTTTGCTCTGTCATTACACAGGTCATGCTGGGTCAACCACTGTGTATGTGTGTGTGTATAATTGAACAGAGGGTAGCAGGGTTTTCCAGACCACTTAAGGGCCGAGATAAGAGTTGGGTTAAGTGGCTGGAGAGGTGGGATGTTGACTGGAGCAGAGCAGAGATAATATACATGTCATCAGCATTTTAACGTTGTTACTAACTACATACTTTATGTTATTTGTGTAACTGCACACATGAAGGGAGGAATCTGTGGTCAATAAGCTGAAGTGATGACCCAACAGTGGGTCTAGTTCTTGATATATTCATGTTTTATGGTGTTCATGTATCTAAGGTTGTTTTTGCAACCTTAGATACATTGTTAGTACTTCTAATTAAGCCTAAACATTTGTTAGGAGACAGATTTGGTATTCAGTAAGGTAATATTTCAATAAAGAGATTTTAAACCACCGTTGGAAACAATGTGCAGGTTGTGTACACATTCCCCCCATGCAATATTAGTGGATGATTAGAAAATGACAGTGTGTGACCACGTTTTTTAAAAGAATTAAAACAAACCATGGTGCTCCGCATTTGTGTATATGTATGAAAAGAAACATGAAAGAATATCAAAGAGAAATATGATAATTGAATACTAACCTCTGCTGTCATGAACTAAGAGTCTTGTGAACCTTGTCATCTTCTTGTGTTGTCTCTTTGATTCTCTTTATCTATCTGTCTATCTATCTCTTTTTTAAATCTCATTGGTCATTGGTGTAATTATATCTCAAATCATTTTGTCTTTTTATTTTTTCAGCGTGTCCAACTATGAGATCTTCTGGTACACACACAACCTCTTCATTGTTTTCTACATCATCCTAATGGTTCACATAGTCGGGTATGTCTCCGGGCTTTATTCCCTGATTCAGCACTAAATCTACCTGTGTCTGTGCTGTGGTATGTCTGGATGAGTTGCTGAGTTTTGCACTGTTGGTACGTTTTGTTCCTATTTTAACCACTAGAATCAGAAAGTGAGATAAAAAATTGTATCTTCACCTGTGTATGTCAGCAAATGTGGGAGACTCCCACTGACAGCTGGAGACATCTCTAACCTTCTTTCAGCAACTTAAAACAAAAACACTGGCAAAATGGTGTTGTAGTTTTTTTCAGCTCTTTAGTGGAAAAACAGCCACACTGTCTAGGATTCTTGTCCCTTGTGGATCAAATGAGATATAAGAGTTACACAGGGTTTTATTTCCTGGCTCCAATGATGTGTCCCTGGATGGGACACTTAACCCCACATTGGTCCTGATGGCTGTGCCGGCAGAGTATGAATGGGTATGAAAGATGAGTGATAGAAAATATGTTGCACATAGATGCATTGTTTGAAAGTGTGGGTGAATGGCAAAACTGTAGTGGAAAACCCCTTTGAGTGATCATCAAGACTAGAAAAGCGCTACATAAATACAGACCATTTATTTGACCATTTACTAATTCAAAAATCCATTGTTATTCAACTAGATAAACCATGAATCTTCATCCTCCATTATTTGAAACATCTCAAAAAGTATATTCTATCAGATTTTGTGGAGTGATCTTGTGGAATTAATTTTGCATTTAAGAGATTCTTTGGCTAACGGATACTAAAAGAAATGCGCCATGTCTATAAACATTTTGATTCTGTACAATATTGATCTCCACTTTATGAAACAATTGTGCATATTTTAATTACAGCTTATATTCCTTGTATTTATGTGTGCGTGAAATAAATAAAATTAAAATTGAACTATGCTGCCATTCAAATATGAAATACAATAACTGTGAAAAACAAAACAAAAACAACAAGCAGACTTGAATTTGGATGTTGTTTTTTCTTTTTCCATCAGTGGTGCTTTAAAGTATCAGACCAACATAGAGGCCCACCCCCCCGGCTGCCTCAGAGCCAATCAGAGCAACACAGAGCAGCAGGACGAGGAGCTGCATCAGCGTGAAGCTGAAGAGAGGAGATGCAGAGAGGAGGCTCACTTCCATCCACACTACCCCCAGGTGTGTGGGTGTGTTAGTAGGTGTATCCTGGCATTAAAGTTGGGTGTGTAAGTGTTGAACACGTGTCCTGCCGAGTATTTGAGAAGTGTTGGGGGGGTGGGTGTAGTGCTGTGAGGGAGGAGCAGACATCCTCTCTCTACATCAAGGCCCGTGTTTGCATGTGTTTCTTCTTGTATGTGTGATTATGTGTTTGCAAGTGGTTGTTAAGCAACAAGCTGGTTCCATAAAATCTCCCTTATACCTGATTGTGTTTCCCAGGCTTTACTGGAGCTGTGAGCAATTAGTCGGCCAGCAGGTTACTACCAGCAGAAAAACAGAAACACACCACACACACTGACAGAGGGGCTAGATGGATTCAGAATTAAGGCCCCCATGTTTGTGTAATTTGGCTCACAGTAAAGTTCATCTAACCTCTGAAATCACGTAACAGATGTGAAAATGCAGAACGTCTCCAGTGTGATAACAAGTGTAGCTTTTGTGTAACTTTATGACTCCATGTGTGTTGTAGACATGGCTGTGGGTGTCCGGTCCTCTCTGTCTCTACTGTGCGGAGCGGTTCTACCGCTACATGAGGAGCAGTGACCCTGTTACCATAGTGACAGTCATCAGGCATCCTTGTGATGTCATTGAGTTGCGCATGCTGAAGAAGAACTTCAAAGCTCATCCTGGACAGGTGAGAGGACAAGACATATTTATCCCCAAGGATATCTTCTGGTGTGTTCGAGTTGTATTTTATTTTTGCACTCTTCTGTCTCCACTCTGTTGTCTGTGTGTCTCTCCACCTTTCATCTCTCCCTGTCGCTCCCCTTTTTTTCTTAGTATATCCTTCTTAACTGTCCAGGTGTCTCTTCATTTGAGAACCATCCCTTCACTCTAACAACGGTAAGAGTTCATGTAACTCTACAAGTTAATGCCATACATTCCTCACTTATGACACAATGCAAACACACACACACACGTCTTAAATGTTCTTCCACCTGGCAAAAGAACACGCAGTTCTCTGTCTGTCTCAACATCCGACTCCCTCTTCTATCAGCTGACAATTGATTGACAGCTGGGTTATCCAGGAATATTCAGTTTCACATTGTTTATTGATGTTCTCAGATTTAACACAGGCTGTATGACACACAGGCGAAGACAAAGACATAACTTTCTGCTTAGAGCAGAATTTTTTTTGCCGGAGAGGCGTTCAGTCCACACAGAGACTTGACCTGGCATATGTACTACAGCGTTTTGAGTCATTTCAGGGGACGGAGATATTACCTGGGAACCTTTTGAAAACGACAAGACGGCTAAAAGATGGCCTATATGCCTAATCCTAAACTAAAACTAACCTAAGCCTCAGTCGAAACCAAATGCTAAAACTAAGTTTTAACCCCCAAAAACTTTTAAGCTCGGGCTCAAAATATCTATAACCTGTTTCACAAAGTTAGGTTTTGTCCTCACAGCCCAATAGAGACATGTACACACACACGCACACACACACACACACTTTTTGCATGCTTGCGGTGTGTTATGGAGCTTTGAGGAGGAGGGCAAAGAATCACACTGACAGAGAGCAGACAGACCCCCGAGGCTTGTAATGCCGTCTGCCAACAGGAAGGCTCTGTGTGTGTGTGTGTGTGTGTGTGTGTGTGTCTGTAAAATGTAATGAATGAAGTTTCACCTATGTGCTGTATATATGCTCTGGTATGTGTGTTTGTGTGCATGTTTGTTTCTCTTGTATTAGTTGCACATGTGTGTTTTCTGTTTTGCTGTGACTCATTGTCTGCTCTTTCTAATTCCTCACAGTGTCCCACAGAGAACAAGACAACTTTTGGCATCCATCTTCGAGTTGTTGGAGACTGGACTGGTGGGTTCACACACACACACACACACACACACACACACATACACACGTAGGCTACATGTGGAGAAACGCACAGGTAAAAAACGCGACACACAATCTCACTGGTCCCTGTCAGAGTTGACAGGAAGGAAGTCTTTTTATTTTGTCCTCCTCTTCACTCTTCATTCCGTCTCCTCCGTGGGGAGGTTGCATTTAAGAAAACCCTACATTTTTGTGTGCTGCTGTATGTGTGCGTGTGTGTGTGTGTGTGTCACTGTCTACATCTTTACCTCGAGGCTAGCATGCAGTTTTATTGTAAGGTCTGTATTTTCTATGAGAAGACACTGACACAAGTTTTAGGATTTCACTTTCAGTACTATCAGTGATAAAGTCACAAGCACAAACACGTCACATGCACATTCTGCACCGTATGTGTATACTGTATATATCACATGTATGGATATATATATACAGTATATATATATATATATATATATATATATATATACAGTGGTATGCAAAAGTTTGGGCACCCCTGTAAAATTTCATGATTTTCCTTTATAAATCATTGTTTTTTTGGAAAATAAATTTCAGTTAAATATCATATAGGAGACAAACACAGTGATATTTGAGAAGTGAAATAAAGTTTATATGATTTACAGAAAGTGTGCAAGAATTATTTAAACAAAATTAGGCATGTGCATAAATTTAGGCACCACAAAAGAAAAATTAACTCAATATTTTGTGAAATAACAGCCACTAAACGCTTCCTAAAGCTTCCAATTAGAGTCTTATACATATACATGAAGTACATATACATGTATTTCACATATATCACAGACGAGGAAAAGTCAGTGATGTCATTCAACAGACAGAACAACACCACTTTGTTTAAAGAGCTTTGTATTTGACAAATGCAAGAACACCTCCACTCATTTTCCACACACTACTCTACTCACACGCATGCAGTAAGTCACTAGTTTCAATGAGTTTTACTCATACAACATGTGTACGTAATGTTCAAGCATGTCTTGAATAAACCTGGCGTAACAGACCTTAGGGTTCCATTCCAGGTGTAATTGTATAAGTGTAAGGGTAGGTCACACTAAATACTTGACCCCTTTAGATGCTGTGTTTTGTTTCTCTAGAAAAATGTGTTATTTTAAAACTGCATACATGCTTCTGATCGAGAAATAATTATACAGTATGGTTATGATGCTAAAACAGCAAATGTAATGGTGTCCTAAGACTGTTCTGCAATATCATAACAATGTTGTGGTTTTATAGATAATACAAATAACACTTGCTTCTGACACACTGTTCTTTTAGGTTAAAATAAACCTGAATAATTACAAATTACTCTCCTCTCCTTTCCTCTCCTTTCAGAGCGTTTCACACAGCTGCTACTTCCTCAGCCCAGGATAGACTTGGAGATCCTTCCCATGGTGCAACAGAGAAGATACCCCAAGTACAGTGCATTTGTGTGTGTGTGTGTGTGTGCTGTGGTTGACATGATTTCTCATGACAGCTCAGAGTCAAACAGGGGTCAGAGGTTTTGACCTCCTTAGCCTCTGACCTTGTGCTCTTCCTGTTGTGTGTTTGAGAGACAGATAGACAGATACACAGAGAGAGAAGAGGAGTGTTTGTTCTGTGAAAGTAAACCAGAGCTCAACAAACCATGAACATCCCCACCCCCCGTCTATTAAATAGGCCGAGGTGAACAACTGTGCCTAAATACAGTTAGAGGGTAGCTTGTGGGTAGTTTTTCTTAATTTATATCTATATTGTCTTTTAAAATAAGGATTCGTATACATGATAACTGGTAGCACTTCAAGTATCCATAGATAGAATTTGTAAGCAGTATACTGTATTCAGGTTTGATACATGACTTAAATGCATGAAGCAGGTATGTGATATATTTGTAAATACCCATTATGTGAAAGCTTTGTAATAAAATGAAAGATGTCTTCACAGCAGAAGCTGGAATAGTTTAAAACTGTACATTAATAATCATTTAAGATTAGATGTTTTATCCTAAAATTTTATGAGCTAAATAATAAATAAAAGCTGAAGGAAATTCTCTGTCCTTAGCGTTCCTGAGCCCAGGGTTTGTGATTATGTGACAATAAGGCTTAGCTTAGTCTCACTTGACCATGTGGTGGGGATGTGTGAATGAATTTGATTTTATTACTCAGGGAAAGTATCCATCCTAGAGTTAGGAGCAGTGGGCTGCATTGAGTAGCGCCCGGGAGCATTGGGGTTGGGTACCTTGCTCAGGGGTACCCCAGCCCTTTTTTTTGGCCGGGTGGGGATCTACCCTCCGGTTACAAGCCAAGTTCCCTTTCCACTTGGCCACGGGCTGTCCCCCAATGCTGCACCATGAAGCAGTTATGGGCACAGTTTCATGCATAATGTTATCTGAACATATCTTGTTTGGATTTGATTGCAAGTGGGTTTTGCCTCTGTGTGCTTGGACCGTGGGATATGTATCTGTTTATGTGGGCTTTTTTGTGTGCAATTGTCCAGATCCTTGGCTTATTTGTATTTGTGTGTTTTTATCTGTATTGTGTGCCCAGGCTTTACGTGGACGGTCCATTTGGAGGTCCATCAGAGGAAGTGTTCAACTACGACGTCAGTCTCTGTGTTGCTGGTGGAATTGGTGTCACACCATTTGCCTGTGTGCTGCATGCTCTGCTGTGAGTAAAGAATAATGTCGCTTGATGAAAAATCAGGAATATTTGCAGCAAGTATTTGATGTTGCATCCTTTGTTTTTGCCCCATTGTTTCTTTTCATTCCACCAGCGATGGCTGGGAGGGTTTCCGGTTGCAGAGGTTGTACTTTGTCTGGGTCTGCAGAGAGCTACACTCCTTCTACTGGTTTGCTGAGCTGCTGTGTGCTCTTCATCACAAGGTCAGAATAAACCTTACCCATTGTGTTTTAATTGATTAACCGAATAGGAATTAAAATGTCATCACAATATTTTTTTTAGTGCTTGAAAGTCTACATCAGGGGTGTCAAACTCATTTTTGTTCAGGGGCCACATACAGCACAATTTGATCTCAAGGGGGCCAGACCAGTAAAAATAGCAAAATAATAGAATAATAACCTATGAATAACAAGAACTCCTTTGTTTTTTCTCCTTTGTTTTACATTTAATGAAGGATAATTTTACAAAACATGAAATTTCTTGAGAAATATAAGTGCAATTTCAACAATATCATGCCTAAATTTACTATTTACAAAGCACACTGGATCTATAAAGGCACAAACATTTAGTCACGGGTATCTGGAGCATTTGACATTACGTTCAGATTAGTGTGAAATTTTAACAAATTCATCCTGTGGGCCGGATTGGACCCTCTGGCGGGCCGGTTCTGGCCCCTGGCCGTATGTTTGACACCCCTGGTCTACATGAAAGTCTACACCCATATGGACTGTATTTACAATATGCTATTGGGAATGTAACATTTTTATACTTTATCAATTTACTATCAGTTTTGTTATATAATTTGCTATATTTGGCCTGTACGATTTCAGATGTACGATGCTTTTTGTTTTTTAGTTTAAAAATGTGGGAGCAACAATTAACACTGAACTTAACATGTTTGTGTTTGTTATAAAGCTTTGGCAGGAAAACAGACCAGACTACTTCAATCTCAAACTGTATGTCAGTCAGGAAAATAAGCTGCAGGTAGGTGTGACCTCTCCAAAATCTAATTTGATTGTATTTCATTGTCAGTTCACACTTATTCCTTCACCAGAGATCTATTGTTTTCCAGTCCTTAAGTACATTACCCACTAGAGGGCAGTATGTGACAGACAGAGAGCAAGAGGGTGAAGTCTTGATGACATGCAGTAGTAAGAGGGACATTACATTAAAATTACATATTATTTCAATGAAAGGCGAAACAAAGACTACATTGACAATTGACATGTTACTGACTGAGATCATCGAACTGCTTATAAGGAAACTCTTTACCTCTGACAAAAAACAAAACAAGGAAAACCAGTGACAACATCTGTTTTCATCATATAAAAAGTTATTTCTCTAAAATGCAAGAAGCATTGAAATGGCTGTCGCAGTTCCCATTCTAGTGAATGTTGGGGTGTTCTGAGACTATGATCCAGGTGCTGATTGTCAACTGTATGTCACTAGGGAAAGGTGCAAAAGTTGAATGCTGGGCACACCCTGGAAACGTCGCATTTTACAAATATAAAAACGAATGAATGTAAAACAAGGAATGTACACAATCCAGTAATAAATTACAAATTATGTAAATCATACCACTGGCCATGTATCTTGGAGAACTATCTGTACGGTTAGGTATGGTAGTGTTATCAACTCCTCGTTAGTATAGTGGTGAGTATCCCCGCCTGTCACGCGGGAGACCGGGGTTCAATTCCCCGACGGGGAGGAAATCTGTTTTTGTTATTTATGGAGTCTTTTGGCGCTTTTCCACCGTCTTCCAGTACCTGGTACATGAGCAGAGATATACCTGCTCAGGCGAGGTTCCAAACGCGTGCTGAGTAGGTACTATGCGATGACTGCCATGAGTGCCGTCACAGGACGAGACGTCCCTCACACAAATCAAGCCGAACGGCGCCGAACTGTAGATCAGTTAAAACTACCTAACGCGGGTTAATCTCCAACAACTACCAGGGAAATTTCTATATTTAACAGAGGAGTCTGGTGAATTTAGGGACAGCGCAGGCGATCGCGAGCGGCATCACAGACCGCTGCCACTGTAGCCTGTGGAGTAGGAGGCTGTACTCCGGAGACGTGTGGACAGAAATCAAGCCGAACAGTGCCGAATTGTAGATACGTTAAAACTACTCAACAATCCTAAAAACGTGGGTTAATCTCCAACAACTACAGGAGTAGTACTTGTGTAAAGTCACTAGTCATTCGTGTGTGTGTCGGGTATAAAACGAAGTCACCGCAGTTTCACTCAGCCGTGCAGTGATGACTCCGCCCACGTCACGTAGGTACTTTATTGTACTGTAGAAGCAAGAACCACATGCTTGTCATGTGTAACAACTCTGTAACAGCAACACACCAAGCTAAACTCTGTTGTTTTCCCTCCTCCACATTGTTCATGTTAAATGCTTCTGATTACGGTAAAATCTCCATCTCTACAGGCAGATTAAACTAGCGGGTGTTGCCTCATACTGTCTACAGAGCAATCCTGATCCACAGACCCACATTAAGAGTTCAGTTTAAACTGGAGCCTATGTGAAATTGCAGTAGTCACATGTTGAATGTTGTCATGTTTATGTTCATCTGTTCATTCAGAACTGATAAATGAATGTTTTGTTGTACATACTTTTTTCAGAGTATGTCTGAGGAGAAGTACCAACCACTCGCCTCAAGGCTGCTGGTTGGACGGCCCAGGTGGAAGTTGCTGTTTAAGGAGATTGGGAAAACCAATAAGCAGTGAGTAGCTTGAGAAAGTAGCATAATAATTGAATAAACCTTGAATAAATAAACCTTTTCCCCTGTGGTTCCAGTAAACGCATTGGGGTTTTCTGTTGTGGACCTAAGGGCATTTCCAGGACTCTCCACAGACTGTGCAACTCCACAAGAAATCCTGGAACCACCTTTGAATTCAACAAGGAAACCTTCAGCTGACTGAACTCCACAACTGGTTCTACACTTCCTCGGTGAAAAAGAGATAAGAAATAAAACAAATTGCAACTTTGGGATGGACAGATTTTTATACTTTTGTGGGAAATTATTTTTTAAAGTTAATATCTGAAGAAGCAATTTAGGTTAATTCAAGTATTCACAGATTATATCTCTATTTCTTATCTTCGCTGATGGCAAAAACAAAAGGCCATGGGATTCTTCTCTGCAAGTGAACTTGTTTTCTGACTCCACAAGCTTCTACTTCATCATGCATAGAATTGAAGAGGCCAGCTCCTGATGTTCTGTTGGATTTCATCTTTTTTTTCGCTTGATGAACCCCACTGAGGAGTAGATTGATTTCACATGATGGGAGTCTCATCAAAAGAAAAAAGAAAAAAGCCATCCCACAACTACCTGTAGAATGAGATAAAAGTATTACACGAGAGGGAGTTGATCTTGCAGGCAGCGTACCAGAGCTGAAGGTGACAGGCTCTCATCCAAATGTTTACAAAACTCTTGCTCTAAAAAAACTGTACCGAGGGCCAGTTTTGGTGTTTGCCAGTTGGCTGGTTCGTAACCATCCTCCCCCGGTGCCAAAGCAGCTCTTATGACCAAAGAGTTCATGTTATTAACGTTACCTTTTCTTCCACAAGCTGTTTTGTCCAAATCCAAAAAAAAACCCAGTACCGACATGAGAGAAACCTGTGTGCCTTGTCATTTTTTAATTGGGATAAAGAGAATTTTGTTTTTGTTATTATGCAAAATAATTACTGATCTCACGAGTCTTCATTTTTTGGCATGCAATCACAACACAATGACAGGTGGAGGCTAATTAAATAATACTTATTTTTAATAGCACAGATGCTCTGGTCTTTAAATGTATTTCACGCTTTAGAAAGTGGTAACAGAAAAGCTCTTGGGGAAAACATGGGGCTTCAGCTCGAGTGTGAGTGTTATAGGTGACTGACACTCAACAGGACGAAATAGAACCAAAATGGACATAAAAGGAAACTTTTTGAATATTTAAGTATTTAATGAACACAATTTTATTAACCTCAAGTCAATACTTTTTTGATTGTTGTTTATTATGTATTTATATTTCTTAAAGTTATTTTATGGTCAGTGCAAACCTCTTGTTGTAAAGAAAGAAAGGATGATTTCAGTTCAAATTTGGTAACAGTGACACACTTTTAGTAGCTTGTTATATATGCAAAGGTACAGGGTGTGGAATTTATTGCAATCTATCAACAGAAATGTAATGCAATATTTAATATAAGGCATGTAATAATTTCTTCAGTTCTGTTTACATTACCTTAGAAAAAGGCCCTTTATACAGTACTTCTTAGCTGTGCGTCATTTTCCAAAAGGTATTAATTTGGTTGCAGTATGCAATATGACCCCCAGATGCCACTAATCATACACACTGGACATTTAAGACTTTTTTAAATAATTTCTATCTCTATATTTCTTTTATGACTGAATAAAACAAACACAACCTATCCAAATGTAATTTGCTGCAACTATACGTACCATATTAAAAAAAAATAATCAAAGGCATTTCTATTTGTTTTTCGGGAGTGTCATTTTTTTTTATTCATTACATTTGAAATGATTGTTTGGCGGCGCAAAGCAACACCAACGTCAACATAACCTCCATAATCAACAGAGACAGAAATGAAATCATAGAGAAACATTTGTTCAAGTCTGATTTTATTGCAGCATGTACTCACGATTCACCTCTGTTGTCGTGATACATTTTCTGTGCCGCTTCAGCACCGAGGTCCACACATGAGAGTGTGTGTGTGACTTCATCTGTCTATTAACTGGACAGTTTATACATTTACAAAGACAGAGAAGTCTTTCTGCATGGAGTTTGGAGTTTGTGTTGTTGGTTTTCTCCGGGTTCTCCGGTTTCCTCCCACGGTTTCCTCTAAATTGACTGTAGGTGTGAGAGTGATAGTGGATGGTTGTTTGTTTCTGTGTGGTCCTGTGATGGACTGGCGACCTGTCCACGGTGTACCCCGCCTTTTGCCCTATGTCAGCTGGGATTGGCACCAGCAACCCTCATGTGGAGGATAAAGCAGTAGAAGATGGATGGGTGGAAGACAGAGAGGTGTGTATATTAATTCACACTTTTGATCAGTAGTTGCTTTATCAAATATTTCATAATGCTTTTTTTCTGCCACAGTTTGAAAGATGTAGCCTTTTCTTTGAGGGGTATTCAGTTCTCTTGAATCTAACTATATTCTTATATATCTTCTTTCTTATTTCGTACACATGTTCATATATGCCCTGTAAATAGAATAATGTGTTAAAAATGAGCAATAAATTAAAGAAGAATGTCAAGAAAAAGTGGCCATGGACAGGAGAACACATTTCTCTCTTAATTATTATCCATATAGAGCTGCTTAACACTGAAATAAGGACATAAAAGCTCTGGAAGACATTTCTTGAATGTGAATGTGTAAAATATCAGGGACATCTGATTTTTTTTTAACTTCCTGCTTCTTGCACCACAAATTAAATCCACTTCACCCCCACGATATGTGTTCCATTTTGAGTGTGTGTTACAGTGTAGTCTGGTACGAGGCCGAGCCTTCCTCTGAGCTACTCTGCAGCAGTGGCTGTCTCTCTCCATAGCTCGATGTCCTCTTCCTCCTCTGGTTCCGCTTCCACTTCCTCCTCATGGCGACAATTAACGCAGCGATGACTGAAGCGACCAGAGCCCCAAGGATCCCAGCTCCCAGCAGCCACTGCCAGATCTGCTGCGCTTGCTCAAGGTAAGGCGTCAGAACCTCCTGCATGAACCTCTGGCCTGTGGTCAGACAGTATAATAACACAATGTTAATCAAGGGGAATGTTGTAGTAACACTCGTTTAACTGACAAATGTGTTGTTTTGTACTTACCAGGGTCTAGCAGGTAGGCATACTCATATCCTAGAGCCTTGTTGGACAGGAAATAGTCCCCGTTTCTATAGAGGGGCATAAAGGGCACCATGTAGTAGCCATCATTGTGGCCAATGGGGGCATTTGCACGTGGGTAGCTGGTCCTGACAGGCTGGTGGGTCCTGAGCCATCGCTCAAAGATACTTGAAAAGAAATGGAAGCGACAGAGAAAGACAGATTTAGAAAGGAAAAGACAATGTAAAAATTATATAATGGATTTCTACAAAAGAGGCAATATAACACAAATATTTAAGTTGCAACAGAGAAATTTTCACATTTAAATTAAACGGTGGTTTGAAATAATGTACCCCCCCTCAGTCTCTTGTGAGTGTGTGATTGGCAGGTGGCAGGTGTGTGTGGTTGATAAAAGAATAGAATAGAAGAACCAGCTGACTGGTCCTTCACTGGAGGTTCCAGTATGAGAGGCTGGATCCTGGCAGCCATGATGGACTATATCCTTAAACCACTCACAGCTAAATAGGCAGCAGATGTCTTGCTTGTTTTTAATAAATCTTTAAAATGGTTTGTGTTGTGGTTGTCGTTAGTTTTCTCGCGAGCTGGGAAAAGGGAGCTGTCTCCTCTTTTCATTTTGCCCAGGCTTTCCCTTAGGCTTCCAAATAACATATCATTTAATTTCATTTAAGTGGGCAGTATCAATGAAAAATGCACTAAAGAAGGAAATAAAAAATATTACTATTGCTGGAAATTACATCCACTGTATTAGTTATTCTCTTGTTTCCTAGCTCACTGTTCTTTTCTCTATTATTACTGTTTTGTCTCCTTATTTCCTCCATCATTTATCTAGCTTTATGTTTATTTATTGAAGTGAAAAGAATTAGCCAGCAGGTTTGTGTGTCATCTCACCTATCGATGAAAGCGTGGTGCAGCAGAAAGATGGGGTCGTTGGCTGAACCCTGCACTGAGGACATGGAGCCGTTCATGAAGACGTGCAAGGCGTTGTGCATGGTGCTCTGGCCTGACATTGCCATACCTGTCTCTGGACTGGCAAAACCTACAGGGGACCCAGGAAAAAGAGGGATGAGATGGTGACACACAAGAAGAGATTGTATGTAAGTTCCATGTGGATGAAAAGGATGAGCAATTCAACTATAGGAACGTTTGGAGATATATTTGTGAAGATGCGGAGAAAGGGAAGATTAGCAAGGAAAACAGGTGAGAGGCAGAGATGGAAGTCAATTAAATGAATAAACAGACTGTTCAAATTTTAAAATTCAAAACAATCTTACATCTGTTACAGATGTACAGTTTATTGTATATATGTCTCTTATGTATGCAAAGAGGTGGCGACACAAACATGTCTTCCCAATTCTAAACCAAATCCCAGTCTCCTACCTTCTAGGACGTTTCTGAAGCTCATGTTGGTGAATCGGTCCATGGGCTCAGTCTCGTACTCAGGGAGGCCCACTGTGAATTCCACATCAGCTGTTGTGGGGAGTCTGGGGATGCGGTTTTGATCGTGGTTGCCAGGGTTACGCAACAGTGGACCCTCCCCAGTAGCATTACACAATGCTTCTCGATTGTTGTACTCCTCTGGCTGAGTGCAGATTACCTACACAGACACACACACACATGGAGTTCTGCTGACTGCTGACTGGTTTATTGAAATGCTTCACATATAAAAATAATGACATTAATGAGCTGTTCATTGGCTACTGAAATCACATACTTGTATTTGTTTAAATGTTGCTGCAGACCATAATATCCTGCTGTGTGTGTGATGTATTACAGCAAAACATGGTCTTTAAATGTAAAAACCAGTGACGTGGTACTCGAGTCCGGTCTCGAGACCGATTTCTGCTTTCTCGGACTCGTCTCGGACTTGTTCCTTCAAAGACTCGGTCTTGACTCGGACTCGGACCACAGTGGGAGTAGAAGGACTCGTAATTTCAGACCGAGTCCGCGAGACCAACGCATTTTTTTATGTTCATGTTATGTCCTAACTATGATTAAAAAAGTCAGGGTGGGCTTAACATGTTGATGACAGAGCAGCACTGTTGAAGCAGTTTATAAAAATAGGCAAAAGATGATGCATGTGGAAGGGATTTTTTTAATGATAGTAAAAGCATAGTCCATATTAAGACGTTAAGACTGCTCCTCTAAACATTTCCCAATCTAGCTTAGTCTGTAGGCCTAACTGTTGATTAGTAACTGGGGTGATACTAAATCATGAATATGAAAACTGACATGTTTTTATGGTCTTGGTCTCGACTCCTAAAGGACTCGGTCGCGACTCGGACTTGCTTCCTCAAAGACTTGGTCTTGACTCGGACTTGACTGTATTTGAAAACCAACGGACTTGGTCTCGACTCGGTCTCGACCCTTCAAAGACTCAGTCTTGACTCGGACTCTGCATAGGCGGTCTCGTCCCCATCACTGGTAAAAACCTTCAACCACAGATAAAATTAGACAAATGCATTGAGGAAAATAACATGTTAAAGCTAAATGTTCAACAAACAATGCAGAATAATGAGCTATTTTAGATACTCAAGGCCTTTTGAAAATGGACTTTTCTTCAGGGTAAATTCTTTTTTAAAAGGGTCATTTCTTTTGATTCACAGAACAAAGCAGATAAGCAGGCAAGTAACCTGCACCATGACATGGAAACAAAACAAGCCTTTGTTTTAGGGAGGAAATGAATTTTCCGGGTCTAGACATGTTTTCTTATACCTTTACTGTATGTTTTCAGACGCTTACCTTCCATGAGGAAAATACAGAACCAGGGCTGATGAGGTTGGGATTAAAGGAGCTGCGTCCCCCCATGAGAGCATCGGTGCACACCTGACAGGACTGGGCATCTCTCCAGTCCCAGTATGGAATGGTGAAGTTAAAATCTCCCGTCAGCTTCCTTATCTCATTTTCCCAGTGAAGCAGGAAGACTCTGTGCCATGGTAGAAAAGCTGAAGACTCATGGGCAAAGTCAATTTCTCTCCATACGTTGCCTGGACCTCCCAAGAAGGTATCACGGGACACATAGTAGTGCATCCAGACGAACAGGTCATAGGTGTTGATATCAGAGAACATGGGGTTCTCACCATTTTCACCCATCTCCGCTCTTGTTGCTGTGCTGATGACATAGTCACGACTAATGGTGTTTTTAGCCAGGTTCAGAAAAGAGATAACCTTCTGTTGTTCAGCGGTCGACATGGTCATGATGTTCCTGCGCACTGATTCCCTGTACTCTGCACAGTTTGAGCCCCAGTAACCAAATCTGCATTCTCCACAGTTAAAACCTCCGTAGTTTCCAGCACAACGACATGTGCGGTTAAAGAAAGCTAAAGGCCAACGTTCTCTGTCATCGATCCCTCTGTGTGGATACTGGGGCCCATCGGGCTCATCGGAGACCAACACCTCAGTGCAGAAACCACGGCCTGACAAGGCACCACAGGCCGAGCCGTCACCATCCCACACAGGGCAGCACTCTTTAGTCCGGAGTCCCTCTGAGTTTGCACACGGACGGGGGAATTGACAAAAAGAAGTCCCAACGAGCTGCAGCAGGAATAGAGATACACACAGGCTCCTCATGGTGAAATGTCAGAGCAACTCCAGTCTTAAATACAGTGAGTATGTGAACTCCTGCTGAAAAAAATTAACACAAGAGAACCTGGTTCACTAACTAAAAGTTACTCCTTAATGCACTGCAGGTACAGAAACACAGGACTGCGCACTAAAACAAATGTATGTTAGAAATAACTTTTCACACCTGAATCTTCTCATAAATAAGCAGTTAGTTGTTTTTTTTTTTTGGTGAAATCCCCTCTACACTACCATCCAGCCCTCTACTAAGTCTCCTTCTGCCCTCTCTCTCACTCTCTTCCACACAGCCAGTGGTCTCCTCTTTTCTCCCTAATCATTGAACTGTTTTAGGGGCTGTCCTCTGAAAAAGTGTGATCTCACACACACACACACACACATGCAAAACACAACTGTGCCTGGAGGTGTAGTTGAGCAAAGGTCAGCTGGTCTCAAGATAAAAATGAAAGAGGAGAATATTATCCTGAGCATGTGATGGAGTTTGGGCACACAAGCTTGTGTGTGTGTGTTTCACCCCCTTCCAGGAATGTATGCATGATGAAGTGAGTTTATGCTGATGAACAAGAAAAATAAAGAGATGTGAAATGAGTTTAACACATTTTATAAACCTAAATTTGGCATTGTGCTGCTGCAAATTTGCTAGTACTGTTCAACCAAACACCTTTGAATCATCAGCACTGGTCAGTCTCTTCAGTGGGTCCACAGTGATTGTTCTCATCCTTTATGAAGTTCTGTTTTTTCCCCATGGTGCATCAGAAAACATGGAAAATACTCTTACGATGAGCTGTCTGAAACAATCATGTAGAAAACACAACTTTCTCAATACATTTCTATGACTAAAACATAACTTGTATTTTAATTTTATTTGGTTGATAAATTAGTGAAAAGATGTCTTTTTTCATTTAAAATAAGGGAGTAAGAAGCAGAACGGCAGCGTTAAAGATTGTATTATTATGTCAATAGTTTTAAATAAATAATATTACTGTTTGGCTACATGACTGTGTGCTGGGGAAAAAACAAACTACAAATAAGTATCAACACTATTAACAGAGATTTAAAACATAAAAAGTCTGGAACTTTACAGATTTACAGAATATAAATCACTATGAGGATACTACAATAATACTACAATAATCAATAAAAATATATATTTTTAAAAAGGATACTACAATAACACTTTAGCTTTAAGACTTTGACAGGATTGTAATCATCTGTACTACAGCGTGACTGTCATGCACACTTTACAGGAATGTACAAAATGTGGGAACTACGACGAAAAGAGAGAGAAAGAGTGAGAAAGAGAGAGGTGGTATGGGGTGGGCTGTGCGTCGGCTCCTCTGGTTCAGTGTCTGCGCACAACGCGGGATCACAAGCCGGTCACATGCTGCCGCTGCCAGGCACGGGATGCAGCTTATCCTCGAGCAGGAACGCAAGCAGTGGGGCACACAGGAATGATGGTGGTCACAGGATAAACCTGTCCGCAGGGCTACACAAAAACACACAAACACACACAGTGTGTGTGTGTGTGTGTGTGTGTATTGGTTATTGCTGCCTCCTCTGGAGACCTCTTGTGGTAGCTATAAACACTCTCTAAGTCATAATGAGGCAGAACCACATTTCTCATTTCATTTACTGGGTCAGAGGTAAGGTATTAATGTAGTGAGCAACGTGTATACCTGTATGTGTATGTGTGTTCTGTTTCCTGTTTTATTTTGAAATAATTACCATAGCCTCTTGTTTCAGAGTCTGCTTCCTGTAAAGTTTCCCTGATTACCTGTCCCTCCACCTGTGTATTAAGTCTGCCTGTTTCCTGTGTCTGCTGCCAGTTCGTCTTGTCTGCAGACCAGTAAGTGAACCTTTTTTGTTCAAGACCAGTAAAAGCTGTTTTTTCTTCAACCTGAGACTGTCGAGTCGTGCTTTTGAGTCCACATCCAGTGTTTGTTCAGCCTGATAGCCCTAAGGATAATTTTTAATTCAAAGCTGTCTTTGAGAGGACCTGAAGAAAAAACATGAAGAAGTGCCCTACTGGCTGATGCTAATGCAAAATATAAATTAAAACACTGTATTGTTTCTGCAAAAAGTGATGCAGTGCCCTATAAGATGCAACTTTATTTCCTGTGGTCGTATCTTCCAATCAAAAAGGGAGCCGATGGTGTCCCAAAGGGTGTGCTTCGAGGAAATGAAATGATATTCAGTGCTGTACAGAAAATGCTCATGTCTATGATAGAAAGTGATAACCCCGATGGGATAAACTCAAGGTGCCTTTTTTAATTTAAAACTCATTCAGTGCCCTCTCATGCCCTTCCCAGTGAGAAAACCCTACGAGGTGCCCTGAGGTACAGTGGAAAGAAATCAGACATGCCTGCCTTAAGCATACTTGTGGCACCTGCCCCACTGGTGCACAGTTGGTGCCCTTTTAATATTCACCCCTGCTCTTCCGAATGCACGCCACTGACGTCAACCAAATTATGTTGAAAAGTATTAATAAAGTCAACTAAAACTCAAGTATTGTACTCTAATTAAGGAACACCACACACCACACATCACCAATATAAATTTAATAACAAGATAATGAAACATTCGCTCTGTTCTCTTCGTTTTATGAACAGTTCAGTTTCAGTAGGGCTTTTAAGTATTTTGTTGATATGTTTTATAGACTGAATGTGGTTCTCATTTGAGAGACATTAATGTAACACAGTCATCTTATTATAAGGTATAAATAAGACTTACTATCACTTGGTGATGCAGTGGCGAGCATTGTTACCTCACAGCAAGAAGGTCACTGGTTTGGATCCTGGAGTTTGTATGTTCTCCCTGTTTGTTTATGGTTTTCTCTGGATGGGCCCTGTGATGGACTGGTGACTTGTCCAGAGTGTCCTCTGCCTTTTGTCAGCTGGGATTGCAACCCTCATGTGAATGAATGAAGGAGACTTATTGGGTGATAGGGCATTTAAACATACTTTTTTTTATACAGCACAAACGTGTCAACAAAGCAGGAATCGCGAAACATGAGAGGAAATGTCTCCTAACTGACATCCCTAGTTCTCTGTTTTTGATTTTTTTTTCTGTATTTGTCCTACTTAGAGAGCGAACATTGCAGCCAAGTGACAACCCTGTAAATCAGCGGTGTCTATGGCAACCATGGGGATCTACTGTTATTCTGAAATGCCATTGAATAATTGATTTAACGAGTGTGACACTGACTGTTGTGCTTGTGATTTGCGGAGGAGTGTGCTAAAAATGTTACCCTATCGGTGTTTGTATGATGCACACTTCACAGATGCACCGAGTTTCACACACACACACACACACAGAGGGCAGGTATGCTTGTAGTCACTGTCGTGTCACTTTAATCTGATTTTCTTTTAAACAGAGGACCGGTGATGTGATGCACTCCACTGTGGCCCACTCTGGGTCACATTACTCACACACACAGCTGGATAACTGGAGGATTCTCTTCTATCATACCTTTCAATCCAATTCTCCAAGATTGGACACACTCTGCTCTATCACATTTAATTGACTCACCTCAGTCTCATCAATATTAATTCAATTATTGAGCTAAACTTTCAATCATTAATCTATTCCATGCCCTCTCTTAATGGATGAGTTGAATCCGTGGTTTGAGAATGAGCTGGTCCATTAGCTGATTCTTGTTTCATACAACAACGACAGGTTGCCATGGAAACGGCCAGCTTGTTCTGGCATTATTTGTCCTGAACCGCTCTATTTCAAGAACACGGTGAGTTTGTTTGTGAGCTTTTGATTGTCTGTGTGACTGAACAAGGGCATTTTTAGGACGACCGTGTTGCCAACTGTGGGACACCTGCCGATTTAAGTTTGAAGATGGGGCATACGGGCAGGTGAATGATTATGCTTCATCTGAATTCAGAGGCTGGACTCTCCAAAGTCACACTGGATTGGATTAATGCTACAGTGCTGAACTTATACCACCCCTTGAGGACATCAGAATAACCCCCCCCGCCCTCACCCTCAAACTCACACATACACACAAACAATGAGAGACAGACCTCTTGCCTTCTGCTGTGCAAGACATAATACGTTTTCTTTCTTTCTGAGTTATGTGTTGGACAGATTTTTTTATCACTCTTTTTAACGTAGCATTTCTTGTGCAGACTGGCAGCGTGGGTCAGGAACAGCAAATGCAATAGCTCAGGGAGCGCTTGATTTACTTTGCATTCTATTGGTAAGCATGTATTTTTAATTTCTCATTTTTGTTAGAGACCAAAATCATAAATCACATTTGTGACGTTTATTTTTCAGAAAGGTTTCACAGGACCTTGTGTTTGTAGCCATCGTCCAAGCAAACAAGACAGTTGCATACAGTGTTTTGCATGTGTTTGCAATATGGATGACGGTGTGAAGAGGAGGAGTACTTTTATATTTTTATACTTGTTTTTTTAGTTAGGCCTGGGATACTGGAATGGACTAATAATCTGTCCAGGTTTGTTCCACGTCTTTTGCTCTGTGTCAACTGGAACTGACTCAAGCTCCTCCTTCCCCCTTCAACAGGATAAATGATATAAGAATACATATTTTTCTACATCTCTGTCCACAGTTTGTTGGATGCTGAATTCAAGGGATCTTCCACCACAGTGTATATACACTACTGTGATTGAGACACAAAATGTAAGTCACTGATGAATGTCGTCTTTGTTGTTCTATTTTACACAATGCCATGCTTTCCATTATGTGCAGAACAGACACGATAAACTCACATAGTTGGTTGTCTTGTAACTAAGGTCACGTGTCGAAAACATCTGTCAGAACTAGAGTCAGTTTATTGTGTACATATGCATTTGCACTCATCTGTTTGCCTGTTAGCTCATTTGTTTTTGTCAAAACAAGCTCAGAACGTGAAACAGAGAGGGAGAGTGAGAGAGATATGGAGGTCGGGGTTAGTAAGGCTATCACTGCATTAGCTAAAGCCGCCTGTGTGTGTGTGTGTGTGTGTGTTGCCTTTTTCAGGTCCTTTTCTGGCATAAACACTGACCTTGTCAGGACCTGTAGTCTCCATGGAGACCAAAACCTAGTCTGAATGTGGCAGAGGTTTTTGTCAGGTTAAGGTTAGGGTTAGGCATTATGGTTAAAGTTAGGGATAATTCTTTCTTTATGCTGTTTGAAGGAGTGATTGTCAGTGCAGTGTCCTAAGAAGAGTAGCTGTACAAACCTGTGTGTGTGCTCTTTTAATGGTCTACTAATCCCAAATGCATTTGGCTGGCAAATTAATCCAAGCCTTGTCATTGCTAAAACCCCTTCGATTCCCCACACCCTTCCTCCCCCCCCTGATCCCTCCCTCCCTCCCTCCCTCCTTAGGTCTCTCCCTCTTACTGGGACTATAGATTACTTTCTATCACTATCTGTCTCCAGATGGTATCTTGGAGGTATAAGCATGATATTGAGAGAGCGATCGAGACAGACAGAGAGAGAGAGAGAGAGAGAGAGAGAGAGAAAGAGGACGACCTGCGACATGAACTGAGCCTCGTCATTGGCGCGTGTGTGGAGAGAAAGAGAAAGGGGTTCATTTGTTGCCATAGTGAGAAAGTAGATTAACGACCATGAGCATGATGCTGTGATGGACACGTGTGGGAGGTTGTGTTTTCTCCTGGAACCTCTCTACCTGTCCTGCAGGCAAAGGTATGAGACTCACCTCTCTCTCTCGCCCTCTCTCATCCACCCATAAGGGTGTAATGTATGCAATGTTCTCATATTTTTCTTACTTAACAACCAGTTAAATTCACACAGACTGTGAATGAATCTCTAGGGTTAGACCCTACTACAGTGATTCCTCTTCAGGGACTCATATCAATAAAAGAAAATGGAAAACAGTGACTTATACTTTTAATATCTTCAGGATTTCAATAGACACAAGTGCATATTATTTTCTGTGGATATTGCAAAGTGTTCGATGTAAGAGAGACTGTACTGATGTTGAGCTGACAGTGACCTTATAGCACATGTGTTGTTTTTAATCTCTCATAGCCTAAGTATTTATGTTGTTGAAATATTACTGATCTATAATTTTGCAATTTTATTGTTCTGTCATTTTTTTATTTGTCAAAAGCACAAGGTAATTGTAATCATACAGCCCAAACACCATCTGTACCGATAAAAAAACACATTCATTTATTTTATATTATTGTTTAAACGTCATTGGGATAAAATGTAAGGTTAAATATGGCTATTTTAGCACAATATTCAAAGTATTCTATTGTTGCTTGCATTTAGAGACTTTTGTAGAAGAGCAGGATGTTTTCATTCGATTCATATTGATTTATAAAAAAAAATCTTTAATGATTTGAGCTCTTTGGGTCTTGGAGGTGGACATCAGGCGAAGCAGCACAAGTTAATGGCTCTTTACTGTGGCCGCTATGGAACTTCAAATGTTATTGATCCTCTCACTGCGTTGTTATTGCAGGCCCACGGTGTCACCTCTGGTGTCAGTGTAATCAGGGAGCAGAGGAGGAAAACATCCTCAGACTACACACCAGACTGAATATACACTGATGTTAGCATTTGCATTTCGTTGGCTCTGTGTTCATTTTTCTGATCAGCACCTGGACTGAAAATAAAGCAATGCACTCAACAAGCATACATGAAAACAGGGCTAAACACTCTCACACACAATCTTGTACTGCAGTGTACAGTAGTCCTACATGGTCATATCTGTATTTGTAAACAGTGTACATCAGGGGTGTCAAACTCAAATGACCTGTGGGCCAGTGAGTGTCTTGTCTGCTCAGGAGGGGGCTGGTCGGTAGAAAAAAAATGGGGAAAAACACAACTCAATTGCATTGGTGAAATTATAATTATATAAGATATTTATATTGATATTTCATGGAATTTCAAAGTAAAAGTGCTTGTTTTGCTACAATATATACTTATATACACAATAAAAACACATTTATGATGCAAAATAAATCTATTATTATAATAAAAATACTGAAAAACTAATTTAAATGTAAGTAAATAATAATGCAGATAACTGCAACCAGTTTGACACCTCTGGTGTACACGGTCCTTACTTTAAAACAGCAGCATTTTAATCCTGACATAATTTTTATATATATATATATATATAATTTTATTGTCCTCTACATATACATATGTATTTATTTTTGCATGCCTTACCTTGTTTTTATTTTGTAATACACACTTTTCTTTTATTTTTACACTCGCTTTTGCAATGAAAACATTTGTTTCCCATGCCAATAAAGCCCTTTAAAATGAAATGAGAGCGAGTGAGAGAGTATAAACCCTACATGTGTGAGGAAGACATAAATACAAAGAAAGTTAGAGAGCAGCCACAGACATAAACAATGTCCCTCGCATTGTTTCGTGTGTCTGCTCTTTTTGCATTAGAATAATTATGATCAGGCAGTGAAGGAGACACCAATCCTTTGCTGTGATTGGCTGAAAGCCACGCTTCATTTATGAACAGGTGTGACAGGGGGTCCTGACCAGCTACCCTCAGGTTTGTTGTTGTTGTAGTGTCATTTTTTCTTTGGAAAGGTATGATTGAGGTTTAGGTTAAACATGTCAACTGGCAGTGCTTTAAGGTGGTTTCATAATTTGGGAAATAGAGTCTTATTGTTTGGTAGGAGCATGGACAGGAGGAGAAGAGATAAATAAGAAACTGAGGCACATTTCTCCAGAGCATAACAAGAGAAAATGAAGAGTGAGTACAAAAAGAGAGAGGGGGAGATTTTGAGAGAAGGGAGGTGGGGGATGGTGGATACACTTGGAAAGATTAAAAACACTGACCTTGTCAGGACCAGTCGTCCTCCTAGAGACCAAAACCTGGTCCTAATGAGGCAGACCCTCATGTTTCAGGAGCTGGTTAAGTTTAGGGCTAAGGGGTGAAATGTGGTTAAGGTTGGACATTAACAGGTTATGGTTAAGAGCAGAGATGACACATTTTTAGGCTGTCCAAATAAATGGAAATCTATTCAGTGTCCTAATAGGAATAACATAAGAATAGCTGTGCAAACCTGTGTGTGTTTGTGTGTGTGTGTGTCTGTCTGTGTGTGTGTGTGTGAGAGAGAGAGGTGTTTGGAGGGAGGCTCAGGTGCGTGACTGGAAAACGGAGGGAGCTGAGGAGATGCTCAGCAGTGAGAGGCAGAAGCAGCTCTGCTGTGTTTGACATTGGACTACACTTAAACCGCCTGTAACAGTAACTTGCAGCCGTGTTTTCTTGTCATTCAGCGGGACTGAGCCGGTAACGTCCGGGTTGAGATCTACGTGAGGTAAGACTTATTGATTCAATTGTGCAGAATAATTTATTTATTTTTATTTTTATTTTTTTTACCGCGATCCATTCAGTGTTTGTGCAGACAGTTTCCCTCTCTCTCCATACTTGTCACCTACTGTGTGCGTAATATTTCCGCAGGGACTTAGTTGCATGTATGGACTATTTATCCTTGACTTAGAACAGAAGGTTATTCCCTGTCACATTGTAACCCGGTTAAAGAGAGCAGCTGGCTGCACAGATGCGGGTCTGTCAGTGTGGGAGAAACAGTCACACCAAAAAACACAGTCGAGGATCAGAAACCCGGGCTTTCATCGATGCAGGTTGTAGCCATGTCCATTTTACACCGTGTCTCTGTCATGTTTTGCACATCTCTCTGGTAATTCTGCGTGTTTCACCGCAAATGACTGACGGAGCCTGATGTCTCAATGCGGCTGATGAGTGCAGCGCTGCGCCAGCCGCGTCCTTGTTGTCTCTGTTTTTCTTTTCTTTTTTTGTTTGAATTTTTTTATTTTTCCCCGGAGAGATGCAGTTTGAGAAAACACTGTCCGTGTATGTCAGTGATTAATTATACACAGAATATCACACCAGCCAGTAAAGTCCTTTAAAGGGACACACTGTCAACAGTGGAGTAGGAACGAGGTCGCAGAGATTCGTCGACTGGAGACTGTTAGAGACTGTGAGTCCTCACTGAAACATTACTGGATGAAGTGATTTCAGGTCAGAGCTTGTTTGAAGCAGTTCTGTGTTGACGCCACTGTAATACCTTGTCTGGTGTCGTGCTCTTACAACAATGACTGTATACATGCTTTTTTTTTTCTAAAAAGTGATGTCACCACAGGGAGGTCTCTTGTTGTTCACTTGTTGGCTATGTGATGTAGGTTCCAGAAAGGTTCTAATGGCATTTGACATCCTCATGCCCTTTTGTTTGTTAAGGTCATTTAGTATTTATTTGCTCACACTTGTGTTGCAGCGGGTTAGTAGACAAATATTTGATTTATTGGTTTGATTGATTCTTAGGGTTGGGCATCTTTGGTGTGAGTCCACATGATACCGATCTCTTTCAATGTGAAACTGGTTGGATGATGCAAATGATTATTTATTAATCGAATAAAAGTGAGAGCTCACGCAAACTAAAATGGAAGAAAAGTAAACCAGTGTTAGCAGTTACATGCTGCTATAATTTGCATAGTCATAACAGTCATGGCAGAAACCTAGGGAACTTGAAAACAAAACAATAAATACATGGGTTACCAGGACGCCTTGTGGCCATATACAATAATGCACAATTGGGCTGTTACTTTTTCCAAAACGCTATTTAAAACAGGTATAAGGTCAATCGAGGTTTAAATTTGAGCTGTCCCCCCAAATTTCCAATGGATATTCCAATTCTGGATAAAAATGCACAAATGTAGTGATGAGTCATTTCACTCCCCATATACACTGACTGATTTCTTTTCAGAGTTGCATCTAATCACAGCTGTTCTGCGTATGTACTTGCATTGACACAGATGGGTTAGTTTTTCCATCCCTAGTGTCTCTGTGATTTTGCTACTCTTCTATCATAGTAAACGGTAAATCTTTGGTGTATGGCAAAATCATTTAATCATGTCACTGGTTATCTGACTGACATTTTCTGAACCAAACAAGAAATCAATTAATCAAGAAGACATCCGACAGATCTGTCAATAATGGAAAACAAGTGTTATTGCTGGCCTAGTTCAGACCTGGTTGGGGAAAAAAAGCACAAAACCCTGTTAGTGGTCTGAGAACATGTCACATCCAGGTAGGAAGAAGAAGGAACACCACACGGGATCAGATCTGAATGCTATGATTGTGTAGCCTTCACAATGTTCTTTACTTTGAGCACCAGTAGTAAATCTGATCTGTTAAAAGTCTGATTATAGTTGGACTGAGACAATTATTTGGTTTTCATAATGTCATGTAAACACGTTAGTCCGACTAAAATTGAGCTAGTCTTAGTCCAGCCTTTTTCAAAATTTTTCAAACCCCCAGGGGCCCCCAGTTTGAAAAAGACCAGAAAACCCAAGACCAGAAAATGCCACCAAAGACCTCTCTGTGTGTTGTGTCTCAAAACATTGGCAGGGGACAGCATTTGTATTGTTAAAACAAAAAAAAATGTACTCAATATGCACCAGGTTGTATAGAGAGATATAGCGCCACCATGGAGGTGGAGTCAGACGTTCGCTGCCAATAAATTGATTCAGGGTTCAGAGTTGTCTGGTTGCCTGTCTTAGTCGGACTATGGCTTTAGCCTGCTAAACCGTGTATGTAAACATACTGAGTGAGATACTGCACATCTTGAAACTATTTGGCAGCAGTAAGGGCTGTTGAAAAAGAAGCCTTACATTTTCTAAAATTATACTGAAACAGCAGTTTTCCTGGGCTCAGGTTTAAAAACAACAACAAAAAAACCCATTGTATCTCTGGCTTATGCACATGGAGAAAAGTTGTCGTATGGCCACTCAGCAAAAACCTTCCCTAAAAATATTGCTGCTTCAGTGTACACAACAGAAGAAGCACGATGACCTACTTAATTTGCCAGCTCACATTGAGAAGCGGTAATATGGTCTAATGTGGTGCACATTTGCTTGATGCTTCTCTTTAACATTCATGTCCCTGCAGCTCTGCTCTGAAGGTGCTATATCTCACACTCACTGAGAGACACTGGCATGTTTAATGTAAAGATGTGAACTGCCTACTTCACGATGTCAAAGGTATCATGTTATTCATCCCCGCACTGCAGTTTGTAGTAGTGTTTCAAGAAGGTGCAGCAGGAAGATCCTCCTAGTTAAGTGGGTCAATGCACTGTTTATCTCTGCGAGTGTGTGCAGTGAATACATGTGGTTGTTGTGTGTCCTGATGTACATGTGTTGAATAGAATCCCCAATTTAACCACTCAAAATATGCAGGCAATAAAGATTTGCCGTCAACCTGCTCACATGATGAAAATAGCCTCTTCCAGACGCTGTGCCCAACTCCATTATTAATCACCAATACAAATATCTGTGTCATACAGAAAACAAACGTGTGCGCGTGAGAAATGTTTTTGAATAAATCCTAGTTGTTGTTGTCCCCTGTTTAATGTGTAGTCATTTAAGTGCTTCCTCAACACACCAGTGCAGTGTGTCAGCACTAATGAAACTCACTGAATGGAAGTAAAACAGTGAGGAGGGCAGATTGTTTGTCTCTGCCCGTGTTGTGTGCTCACGTCTGCTTACAAGTTGACTTGCAAGATTTTACAATGCTCTTGTGCATAATTTGGATAGAGCTGGAGATGTAACTGCCTAATGGTGTGTGCAAGATGTTTGTTTAGGGAATAAGGATTTGATTTTTCTTTTCTTTTCAGCCACAGTTAGGCCTTTGCAGCAAGAGCGAGACACAGAAGGGAAGTGTGACGCAGCGACGCAGCATGTATGTGACTTGCAAATGAAACAGTGGTGGTTCTCTTAGGGAGAGTGAAACATGTTGTTTTCTTTTTTTTGCGTGTCCAGTGATGTTTATATTTAAGGGAACGTTTACATTAATGCATCAATAGATGATGAGAGTGGGAGATCAGTGAGAGTTTGTGAGTCTGGATGATTTGCTCATTATTGGTGCAACAGTTAGTCCTGTTTCCATCCTGACACTGTCCTGTTAATTACCTTCAGTGAGACTTTCTGTCCCTTGATGCTCCTTTTTTATTGCACTCTCTCTTTTTTTTTCTTTAATCTCCTTCTCCCTTCCTCTGTGTTCCTCCATACTCTCCCCCCTCCCGTCCTTTCATCTAATGTGCTGTGTTTCATCCTCGTCCTCTCTTCTACTCTGACTCTTTATTTCACTGTACCCCACCTTCATTTCTTTCCCCACCTCCCCTTCCCCCACTCAGACAACCAGCAAAATCCCTGTCACGACCTTGATCCTCTTTTGCATAAGCAGTAAATGCCATCGTCTGCTGTCTAAACTGTCCCAGCATCCCTGGTGTTTATGGTCAGTTAAACTGCTCCATATAGTGAAGTCAAGTATGTGTGTAGGTCAGAGGTTACGCAAAGTCACTAATGCAGACGAAGAGCGACTTGAAAATGTACTCAATTGACTTTTTCATTGTTATCTATCTATCTGTTATCTATCTATCTGACTCAGCATCACGTGCATGGCACATTGCCATAATTGCATATCCTCTCTCTATTGGCACGCCTGTCTTTAGGCATGAGGAAGCGGCTTGTTTAGTGATATGGCTGTGACATTTCTAGCATTATCTCTTGCATTTCTTATCCAAACAATGTTAAAGTTGGCACTGCACACATTGGGGCCCAAGTCACCTGTCAAGTTTGAAACCTGTCAAGCAAACGGTCAATAAGTTTAACTTATACAACATGTGTAAGTAATGGTCAAGCATGTCCTGGACCTTTTTCAAAGTTACGGTTGTGGCTATTGTTCAAGTTTAAGAGTAGGGTGCACTAAATACTTGACACTTTAATCTCCAGAAGCACTTTTTTTTTCCCTGAAAAAAATGTATTTGAAAACATCAGTGTTTCCCGTATTTTCTGGATATGTTCCAAAAAAAGTAGTTGAGAAATAATTATACTACATGGTCATTACAGCATTGCTAAAACAACTATTGTATCTAATGCTGACTTAAGACTGTTTAGCCACCATTCGATAACCCTAAGTTTATCTAAGTCCAAGGAAAAGGCAGTATAGACTGATGCTGATGGACTTTAAATTTTCAATTTTCAACAGTTTCCATAATTAATCTAAATGGACCCCAAAAAAAGGAGTTAAAGAGAAAAACGGACTGCCAGTGGTTTTTATGTGACACTGCTGGTATCACAGTTTTACAAGTGAGTGCTGTGTATAAACTGAACGATAACAGATTCCTCACTGCAGCTCTGAGGTGTGATATTTTGCAGTTTTAGTTATTATTCTCATGTTGACGCCGTGGTGAGTATGATGACTCTGCTCAGTCACGGTGATTTAGAGCGCTTCCGCTGAAAGAACAGGTCAAGGCTGTAAGACTTGGCCAATCTTTGAAACACCACCAAACATTAATCAAGAGCACTGATTTGGAGCCAGTACTCGACTCATCAAATTAACCTTCATTTAGAACAAACAATAACTGCTCACCATGCCGAGTATTACAGGATAATGGAGTAGGTTTACAATGAAGTGACCATAATACGGATTTCATTTGCACAATTAGGATGTTGAATACGAACAGGTCATTTGTCCTCATTGATAGTTGTGTTAGAAATTGTGTGTCTCAAAAAATTGATGCACTGATCTGCCAAGTACCTGTGTATCTGAGATTTGAAGTGCTTATTATATTACATTACATTACATGTCATTTAGCAGACGCTTTTATCCAAAGCGACTTACAAAAGTGCATTTAAACATTTGGGTACGAAATTTTTATATAGACTGTAATGTGTTTTCCTCATTTGACCATGCATTGCACAGTTTATTAAACTAAGCAACATGATGCTTTAATATGAATTTATCAATAAAATGTGCTGTTGCAGAAATACACTGGCTTATTTAGTCAGAGTGTTAAATGCATGTGTTCAGAATGTTGGGTTGATGGTGTGTCAAGTCTGTACAGTGAGTGTGCTTGGGGAAATCCAGCACCAACAGAGATGCTGAAATCCTTCGTCATTTCTGCTCACAGGTTAATATGATCATGTCTCTTTCACCTGTTACTGTGGAGACCAACTCTGCCTCATGATTGCGGGGAGCCTGTGGTTTTGTCAGCCGATGACACTTAGCCCAGATTTTCTTTTGAATTCCCCAGGTTGCACTGCCGCACCCTGCTCAGCGATTGTAACGATGGTGCCACCTTGAAATCTGAGAGAAGGAAAGACGAGTAAGAAGAAAGGAAGATAATAATCATCATCATTTTCTAAACCTCCTCTGTGCCATAAGCACCTGCCATGGAGAGGAGCAGTGTATCTTGGACAAGTAATAACCTGTGACGGCTCAACTTAAGAAACTTGAGATCTGCTTCTCCTTCGTTATCTTCTCCAACCAAGATGATGCTTTGGCTGCTGCTAGCTCTGGCCACTTGGGTGGGACCTCGTCAAGCTGACACCGCCCACTCCAATGAACGGCGAGTTGTAGCACACATACCTGGTGACATCATCATTGGAGCCTTGTTCTCTGTCCATCATCAGCCTCCTGCTGACAAGGTGATTTTATCTCTTTGTGTCCGAGTCTGTCTGCAGGATGATTACTGTTACTGTGACAGTAAATGTTCATTTTCCACCACCATGATCTTCATGTGCCATCCTGCCTGAATTTGAACAAAGCTCTTCATCATTCAACCTCCATTAGTGACTTCAAATGCCAAAAGGCATATGTGTTATATTTGGTCTCCCAGTCCTTCAAATATCTAGTAAATGTCGTTATCTGCAAAGTCAAAATTTAAACAATATTATTATCTAACTGTGCAATTTGTCGATGTGATTTTGTCTTTCTCTCGAACTACGCAGGTACATGAGCGGAAGTGTGGTGCAGTGCGAGAGCAGTATGGCATCCAGAGGGTGGAGGCTATGATGCACACACTTGACCGCATTAACAATGACCCATACATCCTTCCCAACATAAGCCTGGGCTGCGAGATCCGAGACTCTTGTTGGCACTCAGCTGTGGCTCTGGAGCAGAGCATTGAGTTCATACGGGATTCACTGGTCTCCTCTGATGAGGCTGAGGAGTGGGGTGGAGGAGTTTCTTGGGGAGGAGGAGGAGGAGGAGGAGGTGGAGGAGCAACAACAACAATGAAGTGTGCAGACCCCTCTGCCACTCCAATGCGTGGAAAGAAACCTATTGTGGGTTTGATTGGACCTGGGTCAAGCTCAGTGGCCATCCAGGTCCAGAACCTTCTACAACTCTTCAACATACCACAGATTGCCTATTCTGCTACCAGTATGGACCTCAGTGATAAGGTGAGATACATACTCCTGAATTACTTAATGCTGTTCAGATGTAGGCACATAATATAAGAAAGATAATTATTTAGGGAGAGGTAAAAGTACAGCTATGTCAAAGGGATATTTTTTTTGCGTGGTTGTATAAGATACTGACACATTATCAGCACTGAAAGTGTAGTTTCTTTTACTGAAAAACATAGTATTAGCCACTCCACAAAATGGCACACAGGAGTTGTTGATCCACTGCTGCCTCCATTTGTTATAAAATTTCTCTGATGTTCAAAATCTTGCATCAGGATTTACTTAAAAGCTGCAAATTGATTGAATGAAGCAGCAGCAGTACACAGCAGCTTCTGTTCCTGCTGTCAATGAATGGTAAAATGAGCACCTATGTCTTCGGCTGGTTCTTGTTGACAGTGGCGTGCTTGATGAAGTGAGGGTTAATAATGTGTCAGTAAAAAGTAACACTCAAGTATAACTTTAATCATTACTTTATTCTGCCCTTTGATTACCCTGTTACTACTTTTATTTCCATTGTTTTAGAGCCTGTATAAGTACTTTATGCGGGTAGTGCCTTCAGATGCCCAGCAGGCAAGAGCTATGGTGGACATTGTCAAGAGATACAACTGGAGCTATGTGTCTGCTATACACACTGAAGGTACAGCCACCCACACATTCTCTCTTACTTTTAACCTCCACTTCTAAGCTCAGACACGCCAGCACAAATTGTCTTTCTATTTTCTTTTGCCCTTTCTTCCTCTCTCTGTCTCTGTCTCGGTGCACTTTGTTCATGGTTTGCTCATTATATTTATTTACCTGCATTCATATCTTGTCCAACTTATTTTAATTGCAACAACACTCCAAGTGGAAAGTGGAGCTTCACAAAAAGAAACTTTAGAGAAAAGATATTTCAGTGCAATTAGAACAAAGAGTGCAATATGGTGGAAGAGAGGTATGTAACTATAAAGATTGGCTGTAGGTGTTCCAAGACGAGAGTTTTCAGCTTGTAGAAGGACATGAGATTAAATGAATTTGCTGTATTGGGTTGAAACTAATGCCAACAAGCTGATGAAATGGCAGAATCCAAAAGTAGCAGAGGTGGTCAGCTGATGATGGCTGGAGGATAAAGGAGGGAATGGGGTCACAAATATAGGTCTTTGCTAAATTGCTGGAAATAAGAATCTGGAGTAGGAGTGGACAATCTGTATAAGATATTCAAACTTCAACCTTTATTTCTCTGTTTGGAACATCACATGTGGGAGAGCAGAGTTGGCAGTCAGGTTGAGTCGACAGCATTTGACTGGACAGAGCCGGTGTGTGTGCGTGTTCATGAATGTAAATGTGCACTACATCTGTATGCTGGTGTGAACCTCACAATACAATACGCGATACATGTTCCATGATACCAATAGTGTCATGATACAGCAATTAGGTGATGATCAATATTATTGCAAGACAATCATATAGCGATATTTGATGCTATCTGTCTAACTGAAGAAAACAAAACCTGAGAGAAATTGATATGGAGTTTAAGGAATAAATAACAGGAGCAGGGTGAATGTGTGGAGTTTGTGGTAAGGATGAAATTTAGTGTTTCTGATTTAGTTATGTACATTTTGACAAGCCTAATTAAACCTTCAAAGGATGTTTTTGCAAACTACTGTATTTGAAACATTAGAGATGCAGAAACAACAATGACATTTGTTTTTTTTGTCTTATGTCTGCAACTGCTAGTGTGTGTGGGCTTCTGGGCTTGCTGGTGCGCTGCTATTAATCTTCGCTGCAGGACAGGGAGATTGTGTATAGGAGATAGAGACAGAGCTAGTGGTTGTGTGTGTAATGTGTGGGTTTGTCAGCAAACTATTAATCTTTGTATTTACTCAGACAGGTGTGTCTGACCTTGGAATGGGTCTTCAAGGTCGGCCGCTGCCTTTTGAAGCAAAATTACACTCAGACACACAGTGGTGGCAGAAAGCAGACGGCAAGAATTGGGAAGAAATAGGAAAGCAAAGGGAACAGAGAGAGAAACCGATAAGGAGCAGAGGAAACGGATGGGACAGGTATCAAAGGAATGAAGGGAGGGCAAGTAGAGGGAAGAAGAGAGAGTGAGGAAGGCGGGGAGGAAAATGAAGTAGGTTGGGAGGAAATGAAGGAAAATGAAAGGAGGAAGAAAAATGAGGTATGGGGATAAGGGAGAAAGAGAATAGGTAAAGCAAGGATTATGGTGCTGCAAAACTATAGCTGGTCGTGTGTGTGTGTGCATGCATGTGTGTAGTATTTGGGAAACGATAAGAACATACAGGAGCTGCAGATTTGGAGCTAAGTGGGGTTTAATTTTATAGAGACTCATTATATTGCTGCATTCACATTTTGCATCTGGAGGCAAAAGATCGTGGAAACTGAATAATGCATGCAATATCACACAGTGGTCGCAGTAGTATACGATTAATTGCATGTTTGTAAGTCATTATGTGTGGAAATGGCAATACATGCAAACTACACACTTCATATTGACATTTTTGAAAGACCTACAACACATGAATGCCTGTGTGTTCTAACAGATCATGGAGTAAAGGCTTTTGTAGATCACCCCAGGGAGAACAGCCTCAGCTTACTTTACTGTTTCACTAGATGTTGTAAAAGGGAGAGAGACAGTGTCGTCCATTCCTCCATGTCAGCAATTTCCTTTTATCCACCATTATTCAAATAATTTTGTACTGTTTATGCACTATACTTATAGGTCAGTGTATATTTCACCATGCACTATTTATTTTTTATATCGCTGAGTTTGTTTTAATGCAGTTCAGCTCAATGGGTCTTATTGACTCGAAATTTGACAAGTGTCACCTAAGTGAGCGCCAAGAGATTGTGATCAATTTGTCAATAAATCCAGATGTCGACCTTCTCTCCACATTTTCCTCTTTACTCTCACTGCCTTTCGGTCCCCCTTACTTTCTCTCATTTATTTCTCTTATTTGCCTTTATTGACTGTTTTTCTAACGCCACTGATGAGCTCCCTCCTTTCCATAATTTCTGTACTTGCCCCTTTCTTTCCCCTCATTCCTCTTACGACCATCATCCCTCTCTCTCTGTCTTTCTCTGATACCCGTCATGCCCTTTGTCTGTTTAATTGTGATGGCCTTTTCAAGAAGAAGAGGAGGATGGAGGTGGGATACATTGGAGAAGGCAGCGTGGTGAAAGTAATAATGAATGGGGAAGAGGATAATGACACATTCTCTGCTGTCACCTCTGGCAGTTTTGCATTTGGATGAAGATTTCAAAAAGGAGCTCAGTGGCCAGTGTCTGGTGATTCTCAATATAACAAGAGCTCCTCTGTGTTTAATGAGCCTGGGTCACATCTTCTTAAACTGGCTCGGGTTTCAGAACTCAATTTCTGGTAAACCAGTAATAGTTTCTGTTAGGTTAGATAGATAATTCACATGCCATCTTGGTCTATATAGAGCAGTTAGTAGAGTTTTCCTTTTGGCACAGGAGAAAGCAGTCTTAATGTGGAAAAAAGCCTTAGCCTGGGCTCGGTAAAACATGTTAAAACATATACTGTGTAGGATGATATACTCTCACTATGTCCAAAGTAGTTTATTATTATATGACACATGCAACATATGTACAACTATGAAGGAGTCAGTGCCTTTGCTTTGATTTGTATTATTTTTGAGTTTGTGCTAACATTAGATCTACAAATATAATTTTGGCAATTCACATTAAAGTAGAAGACATTCATTATTAATTAACTAATTAATAGATTAAAAGAGGAAAGTCTGGTTTGAGTCTTGTTAATGTGGACTTAAAAATACTGGTTGCAGACACAGAGAGTTGAAAGTGAAAGAAGTGACATTTGTGGCTTCATACAGGGTGTATTTTAAGATCCGTCATTTTTTTAATAGAATAAATGCATAGCAAAAGTGAAGCTCTGGGGGAAACTGGGGTGATGGTTATGGTCCTAAAACTGCTAATATGCATCCTGTCTGTAACCTGGAGCTAATTTAGCTCAAAATATGGAAATTTATCCAAGAGGTAATTTTTAGTGAGAACAGGAGGCGAAAAGTTCTAAAGGTCAGTAAACCATATAGGTTTACTAACTGAAAAATTATAAACTTCAGGAAGACCAACTTTGTATATATATATATATATATATATATATACATATATGTGTGTGTGTGTATACATGTATATATGTATATGTGTGTGTATACATGTATATATGTATGTATATATGTGTGTATATATATATATATACATATATATTTATGTATGTGTATACATATACACAAGTATGTATGTATGTATGTCTGTGTGTATATATATGTATATAGATAGATAGATAGATAGATAGATAGATAAGAGGCAATGACGACATATACAGAAGGAGAAAGGAGGACACTGACAGCCAAGGAAAAGAGAGAGGTCTCAGGATGAGTGATGGTCCAGCGAAGAGAGAGTGAAGAGAGGGCAGGGAGATGAAACCAGGGAAAAAGAGAAGCACACAGCCTTGACACATACTGTATGCAAAGGGAATATTAAACAGGAGTGAAGTCACACAATATTACAATAATCAGGTGTTCAGAATTCAAATGTGTTTTATGGCTATATAATTTGACAATTGAGATAAATATAAACAAAGGGCCAAGAACAGAGCCCTGGGGTGCTCCATATTTACCACAGGAAAATCCTGATTGACTATTAGAATAAAAATGCGTGTTCTAACCATGTGAAAGCTAGATCCAAATTTTCACTTGGTTTCTGTGTCAAAAGCTGCATGGAGAGAAAGTCAGAGAAGCACAGAGATAAAATCTCAAGTCAATTATGAGCAGGAGATCAACGGCTTTAGGAAATACAGGTTAAAAAGGTTAAACGTGGGTTGAAAGTGACAACATTGTGGTACTTGTGAGAAGTAAGGTTTTTGCCATGTGCTGTTGAATTCTTTTATCTGACTTAATTTTGTTTTTCAACAGTGTCAGCGAGCCAGTCTGCCCCCAGGGTTTTACGATGTTTGACATTTAGCAACACATTGGTCGTAATGTACAGTAGAGCAGTGGTGGCTGGGTGAGGAGGATTGAGGATAAGTGGAGAAATGTCATGAGAATAAGACTGGATTATAAGGATTCGAATGAGTGTGAGGGAGGATGACCGTTTACTTGATGTTTAAATTTTTAGGACATATTTCTCCCTGGGTGAAACTGTGACAGGAGGGGATGAGGCTTGAAAGGAGGAAGCAGATGAGGAAAGGGAGAGAGGCGAAAGGCAGGGAACGTGTAATTGCATGTAATAGACTTGATAAGAGTGACAAGAGGATGAGGATGGTAATTGAGTAGAATTAATGAAGGAAGAGCAAGAGGATATGGAGGGAAATGAGGTGAGAAGTAACACAGAGCCACCTGTGTCTATATTTTTTACTGCCAGTTCTGCTGCTGAGACAATTGAGGTAGAGTGGGGGATACTGTTGTGTCTTTGACTGCATAATTTATCAGCTGAATTAAAAGAAGAGGAGTAGAGATCAAAGAAGATGCAAGAGGGGGCACGAGGAACAAGTGGGGGGAGATGTCCATTTAAATTTTTAACGAGTTGCACAGATTTATACACAAAGGTGTATTTTTAGATGTGAAAAAAAGTGATTAAAGAACGAGCAGGAAGAGGTAAACAAGGCAAAAGAACGGCTCATAAGGAAACGGAGGGAAGTTGTGAACGTATGAGATCTTTTGCTAATACCAGGAGACAACAGGGAGAGAGTCTTAAGATGTGGATAAGAGGTGTGATTGAGGCAGTAGAGAGTAGCAGGCTTAGGTGAACTGAACTGAAGCATGTACAGAGAAGGAACAGTAAGTGTAAAGTGCAGAAATTGACAGTCAGAGCTAAAATATGAAGGAATCTTTGATTTATATTGTTCCTTCCTCTTTCACACAATCTATCACCGCGGCGGCATTACGTCCTCGGATTTTCCTCACGTTTGCCAACATAATGTAAAATCAAATTATTTTGGGGTACAGCAGTGAGAGACTGGAATAGATACCGTGCTCTGTGAAACTGATGAATGTGTGTGTGCGTGGGTGGGTTTTTGTTCAGGAGGAAAGAAGTGTATTTTGTATGTGTGTTAACCAGAGAGAGAGAGGGAGCAATGTCTCACACATAAATCCCTGCTGAGACCAAAGGGAAGTAGGTTACAAGCTTATTGATTTTGACAATGGTAACAGTATGAATGTGTGCATGTGTGTGTGAGTGTGAGAGAGAGAGAGAGAGAGAGAGAGAAGAGTGCAGAGGAAGGACGGTCTGTACCATCTGTATCCTTCTTCTCTCACTGAGACACTAATTACAGGACTTTACACTTTTGCTTCACCACACTCATCATTGACCTGACTACACACACACACACACACACACACACACACACACACACACACAAATGCACACACACACACACACACTCCTCCTCTTCCTCTCCTCTCCTGTCACAAGTCGCCACCCCCTTTCCCAAGTTTCTATCCTTCTTCCACTCAGTTTTCCTTATTTTTTTCCCCTAATTTTCCCTCTTTATCAGCTGAAGTTGAGCTATGATCAGTGATGTCTAATAAGACTGACTTTCTATTATCTATTGAAAAACAAATACAGTAAAAAAAAAGAGGGAACAAAGAGGGTGAAGAATGAGG